>NC_140942.1:94303841-94458841 GCF_014529385.1 Adiantum capillus-veneris | reverse complement strand
ATTTGCCATTAGGCTAGAGACGTAGGCTAGAGATGTCTCCCTCACACAATTGATATGGGACCCTGGTGAGTGGTAGTGGCCCTCTAAATAGACTAAAAGAGAGTTGGTATCCCTCTTTGGATATACTGTTTGCATTGAATGATGAACTCTTTAGATGCATTAGCATCCCCTCTCACCATCCTTACCAAGCAAGGCATTGGTCATGATAGCAACTCTCCCATGCTTCTCTCGTGTAGTTTTGGTCTTGCACTTGGGGCATCACATTCAACTAAATCATCAACTGCTATTTGTTGGCACTGAGGATGCATGTACCAGCCATGACCCAACATGCCAACATTACACCACATAGTAGTAGAAGAAACTTTGCCATTGGTATGCCATTGGTATGCACAATTGATTTGGTGAGCAGTGTGTCATTTTCTTATCAAAGGAAGTATTCATGATGGGTGTGTGACCAAGGGGTGATTGCATGGCTATAACAACTTTGTCTCTATATGTGGGTAAATTTCAAAATTTACAGGCTGGATTGCACTCAATCTAGCTAGCATGTACACTTGCATCTACCAAGACTCGTCGCATGCACGTTGAGGTCTCTTGGAATTGACCATAAGCAGGTTAGTAATATAAGGCGCATATTGTTTGTTTGTGTACATTTGGCACTATTGGCACCTTAAAATGTGACGGCAATGAAAGTAGAAAAGTTCACTCAATCGTTTCTCTTTATAAGAGTTTTAGACATCATGCTAAAAGAAAGTGCGTGCTGCAAAATACACACACACACATACACACATGCATGTTCTTCTTTCAGAGAGCAGACTATATTCAATCCTTCACATGCTTGCCCTTATGTATATTTTATACCATAGCATCCATTTGGCTTAGCTCCCACTCCCTTAAATGTGAGACAAAGCATTGAGGCACTACATGGAGGGGAGTCTCTTTTTGTACGCGAGTTACATCCCTTAACAATTTGAGAGTACGATCAATATACCCTACATGAGTGCTTAGATTTTGATCACAACAAACTTGCTTTACCCACATTTTTACCCATACCATGGCCTACATACCTTTCTCTCCTAGCCACCTCATGGATTCAACTTGTTAGTGGCCACCCTTATATCCATAGTCTTCAAGCATGTTACATGTTGTACTTGGTCACATTGGTCAATCTGAGCTTTAAGGATGATCTCTCTCTCTCTCTCTCTCTCTCTCTCTCTCTCTCTCTCTCTCTCTCTCTCTCTCTCTCTCTCGTTAGCCTTTGAGGTCACTGTGATTGTTTCTATGATACTAAAAGTTATGTCCACCTCTCCTTGTATAAGTATGTGAGCATGCAGGCCCTTGAGTTCAAGAATCAACGTTCGTCGGCTAAAATTTTTATGTCTCTTGTGATCTTCTTCTTCTTTTTCCTCTCTCTCTCTCTCTCTCTCTCTCCTAACTTGCTATGCAACATGACAACTTATTGCCAACAATGTTTGGATTGGATAAGGTTTCCCTAAACTTAATAGCTGAGAGTCGAGATTAGTCGGTCTCAAGATTAACGGGTCTCAAACCACGTCAGTAGGAAGAAAAACATCTCTCTCTCTCTCTCTCTCTCTCTCTCTCTCTCTCTCTCTCTCTCTCATAGGCTGCCTATCTAGTTTTTGTAGTACTAAAATGAAGCATGTGAGAGGCCAAGAGCCTCGTCGTGTGTACCAACGAGCCTACTTTTTGCTCGGTCACAAGCCGGCTCTTCTCTCTCTACCTATCTAATCGCGATAATTAAGAGCCTCGAAATGGCATAGCCTTTCACATGGTTGAAAGGTAAAAGATTCACATTACACATTATTCCTTGAAAACAAAAAAAATTGAAAAGGAAATAAAATAGAAGCAATAAAAGAAAACACACACTAAAAACTAAAACAAAAGAACATATTAATGCTTTCATAAAAAAATATAGATTTAATAAGCTCGGAGAATAATAAATCAATTTAATAATTTAATAAAATAATCTTTGTGGAGTCTGTAAATAAAAGGACTCTTTAGAAGTGAAAGTAATTTTTTATAAAAAAACAATACTTCACATGATGGATCAAACTCTTATTAAAACTCTTCAATCCATTGTTCTAAAAAACATTGGTAAAACCTCTAGTTTAAGAAACTTTAGCCAATGTTGGGTGCGTTTTTTGATTGTTGTAGAGTTTTGACTTCTCTCTAGTGCGGAACGTAGATGGAGTTAAGGTCAAGTTGTAGCAAAAATTTGAGGAGCTATCGCGTCTCTGGCAATGCGTGCGACAGTGGAAAAAGTTTCACTTTGTTTTAAAAAGGGCTTTCTTCTCGGTTAGCAGAAATCAAGATCTGTCTCATCACTCAGTCAAATCAAGTATTTATCTTCGAAGCCACCAGTTTTCTTCACTTGCAAACAAAACTGGAAGTCTATTTAGTCATTTCAAAGTGACCAGCTCTAAATGTAAGCAAAATGACATGGAGGCAGTCCTACAATGGAGGCACATGCATGGATGCAACCCTACAATAAGAGACTGTAACCATCATTTCTAGGGCGAGGCAAAGGGCCCACATTAGGTATGCAGCACCAAGGAGAATCCAAATGCGCAAAGGATTTCGAACTCTAAGACCAAGGCCAATACCCTAGACTGGCAATGATCATCCTCTAATGCAATCACATCAATGTTTTAGAAAGATCATTTTTTTAAACATACAAAATTGCTTTCCTTTAATTTTCCAAGAGGAAATTTAGAAAATTGGGTTTATTTTGTAGGTTTTTACACTATTTTTCTCTATTTTGGGACCGAATTTCTCCTTTTCCCCTTGCCCTCAACCGAAATTTTTGAAATTGAAAACGACATGATGTTAAGCTGAGACAGGTTTTTCCCAAACATTGAATTAAGGACTCGCCTTGCCGGAATATTCTTTTTCGCCGGAATATTATGGCCGGCCGGCGGCCGGAAAGTGGTCGGAAAACAACCGGTCGGTTGGCCGGTGGCCGGTGGTCAATGGCCGGTGGTCGGTGGTCAATGGCCGGTGGCCGGTGGTCGGAAGTCAATGGCCGGTGGCCGGTGGCCGAATTCAATGGCCGGTGGCCGAATTCAAAAGCGGACTTGTCTTCTCAAGGGCGGCCACACATGGGCGGATTGGAGGGTCCGATTTGGACTTATTCGCACAAGGGCGGCTACACATGGCTGTCTCTCATAAGAGAGGGCAGCCCTTTTGGCCTATAAAAGAAGGCCATTTCTACACACATTGCATAGTGTGAAGTTGATGCAACAAGGTGAGTGTGAGGTGGTGAGAGTGAAGCAAGGCGGGAGCTCCATTAAGGGTATAATCCCTTTGTAAACTACTTCTTGTTTTGAAGTACTAAAGCCATTGAGTGGCTGCTTTCCCATGGACGTAGCCCACATTGGGTGAACCACGTATATCATGTGTACTCTCTCTCTCTCTCTCTACTCTATAATCTCGTGTATATAACTCTGTCTCTCTCCATTAAGTAATCTACTCAATTATCTATTTAGCTACGTCTTATTTTCTAACAACTGGTATCAGAGCAAGGTTTGCTTGTAGCTAAATTATCTCAAGGAAAGATTTCCTTGAATTGAGTGGGAGTTATGGCGGAGGAAGGGAAGCTCAAGATTGAGAAGTTCAACGACAAAAACTACCAACATTGGAAGATGCAGATTGAAGACTATCTCTACTAGAAGGACCTCTATTTGCCACTAGGCGGTCTTGCGAAGAAGCCCGCAACAATGGCAGATGAAGCATGCATTGTCCTTGATCGAAAGGCACTGGGAACAATCCGGTTAAGCTTGGCGTCAACGGTGGCCTTCAATGTTTTGGAGATGAAGACCACGGAGGACTTGATGAAGTCACTTGACGACTTCTATGAGAAACCATCGGCATCCAATAAGGTATTTCTTATGAAGCGCTTGTTCAATCTAAAGATGGCAGAGAATGGTTCAGTTGCAGAACACCTAAATGACTTTAGCACAAACATAAGTCAACTTCGATCAGTGAAAATCAATTTGGATGACGAAGTGCGAGCTCTCCTTATACTATCATCTCTACCGGATAGTTGGGACAGCCTTGTGATGGCTGTAAGTAATTCTATCTCTGGCACAAGTACTCTTAAGTTTGATGATGTTGTGGGTGTTCTCCTAAGCGAGGAAATGTGAAGGAGAAGCACAGGAGAATCATCAAGTGTTGCACTATCAGTGGAAACAAGAGGAAGGCCTAAGGAGAGGTTCAAAAACCAAAAGGGTCGTGATCGCTCAAGGCGGAGCAAGTCATGCACAAAGTCAGTTCTTGAATGTTGGAACTGCGGCAAGAAGGGCCACGTCAAGAAGGATTGCTGGTCCAAGAAGAAGAAGGAGACAGGGTCTCAAGACAACAAGCCAACATCGGTGGCCAATGTGGCAGGTAAAGTAGAGCAAGATGCTCTAATTCTCTCATTAGACAATGTGTCTAATTCCTGGATAGTAGATTCCGGGGCTTCATTCCATGCGACACCACACAAGCAACATTTCCAAGACTACACCAAAGGTAATTTTGGGTATGTATACTTGGGAGATGATGAAGCTTGTGAGATTGTCGGCAAAGGTACAATTTCTGTCAAAACTGCTAACGGAAATGAATGGAAGCTTAAAGATGTTAGGCATGTTCCTTCTCTTCGCAAAAATTTGATCTTCACAAGACAATTGGACGATGAAGGTCACAACATTCCATTCGGAAACAAACGATGGAAGATCTCAAAGGGATCTTTGGTGGTTGCCAAGGGTGAAAAAGTCGGTACACTTTACTTGTGTACTATTAGCACGCAACCTTCAGCTTGTGCAACAACTACAGAAGTTGACAGTGCGGTGTGGCACTACCGACTTGGGCATCTGAGTGCCAAAGGAATGCAAATCCTTCAAACAAAGAAGCTTCTACCAGGTTTGAAAGAAGTGGACTTAGAATTCTGTGAAGATTGTGTTTATGGTAAACAAAAGAGGGTAAAATTTCAAAAATCAGGAAATGAAGGAAAAAATAAAAAACTTGAGTTGGTTCATTCTGATGTTTGGGGTCCTGCAAGTACACCATCACTTGGTGGCTCATTGTACTATGTAACATTCATAGACGATGCAACTAGAAAAACATGGGTTTATGTCATGAAGAATAAGTCCGATGTATTTTCCATATTTCAAAGGTGGAAAGCCTTTGTGGAGAATGAAACAGGTACCAAGGTTAAATGCCTCAGATCCAACAATGGAGGCGAATATTGCAGCCAAGCTTTTGAAAGCTTTTGTGCTAGCAATGGCATTCGGAGGCAAAGGACAACCCCAAGGACACCTCAACAAAATGGAATTTCGGAAAGGATGAACAGGACAATCATGGAATGAGCACGAAGCATGCGGCTACATGCAGGCCTACCGCTTGAGCTTTGGGCGGAAGCTGTAAGTACGTCTGTGTACTTAATCAATCGGTCACCCTCAACGGCATTGGATGGGGGAGTTCCAGAAGAGGCATGGAAAGGTAAACCGGTGAATTATGCATTTCTCAAAGTGTTTGGGTGTGAGGCTTTCATGCACATAGATAGAAGCCTAAGATCAAAGTTAGATGCAAAGTCCAAAAAGTGTTTCTTCATTGGATATGGAGAAGGAGACTTTGGGTATCGCCTATGGAATCCTGAAGATGGTAAAATCTTAAGGAGTAGGGATGTAATTTTTAACGAACAAAATATGTACAAAGATTACTTGGAAAGAAAACAAAAAAAAGAAATAGGTGATGAGTACATGGAGCTTGAGGATGGTGAAGACTCAAGGACTGCAAAGGGTGACAATGTGCAACAACGCAACCAAATGAGGAGCCTCAACCTATTCCCTGAAGATCTACAAGAGCAAGTAGACCTCCAGAAAGGTTTGTTCCTTCCTTCAACCATCTCTTGATCTCAGATTCTGGAGATCCGGAATCATATGAAGAAGCTATGCAACATGAATCCAAAGAAGAATGGATGAAGAGCATGCAAGTGGAGATGGACTCACTACATCGCAACCAAACATGGGAGTTGGTTGAGTTGCCTAAAGGTAAGCGGGCACTGCAAAACAAATGGGTGTACAAGCTAAAGGAAGAAGAAGGTGGGAAGAAAAGGTACAAGTCTAGGCTTGTGGTAAAAGGTTTTTCTCAAAAGAAAGGTATTGACTTCAATGAAATATTTTCTCCTGTTGTAAAAATGAACTCAATTAGGCTTGTCTTAAGCCTTGTGGCTGCTCATGATCTAAATCTTGAGCAAATGGATGTAAATACGGCATTCCCTCACGGTGACTTAGAGGAGGAAATCTACATGCTTCAACCAAAGGGGTATGAACTAAAAGGTAAGGAGAAAATGGTTTGCAGATTAAAGAAGAGCTTGTATGGTTTAAAGCAAGCATCAAGACAATGGTACTTAAATTTTGATCGATGGATGTTGGATCATGGATTCACAAGATGCAACTCGGATCACTACGTCTACACAGAGAATTTGGGAGATGGGAAATTCACCATCCTAATGTTGTATGTTGATGACATGTTGATTGCAAGTGCTAACATGCAGGACATCAAAGACCTAAAAGAGGAGCTGTCCAAATCTTTTTCAATGAAGGATTTAGGTGCTGCAAAGAGGATACTTGGTATGAAAATATCAAGGGATAGGACGAAGAAGACAATAAAGCTATCTCAAGAAGATTACATCAAGAAGGTACTAGAAAGGTTTGCAATGCAAAATGCAAAACCAGTTTCTACACCTTTGGCTGGTCATTTTAAACTAACGAAGGATATGTGTCCAAAGACACAAGAGGAGATAGCCTATATGTCTAAAGTTCCATATGCTGCAGCGGTAGGTTCTCTAATGTATGCTATGGTCTGGACAAGGCCAGACATTGCACATGCAGTGGGAGTTGTGAGTAGGTTCATGGACAACCCAAGTAAAGAGCATTGGCAAGCTGTGAAGTGGATACTTAGGTATCTAAAAGGGACAACAACAAATGCTTTGTATTTTGGAGGAACTGATATTTTTCTAGAAGGGTATGCTGATGCAGATATGGTAGGTGACAAAGATACTCGAAGGAGCACTATTGGCTATGTGTTCACGGTTGGAGGCACAGCAGTAAGCTGGGCTTCAAAGCTGCAGAAAGTGGTTTCACTTTCTACCACGGAAGCAGAGTATGTAGCAATGACGGTGGCAAGCAAAGAAATTCTATGGCTTCACAGATTCTTAGAAGAGCTTGGATTCAAACAAGACAATCGTGTCTTGTACAGTGATAGCCAAAGCGCTATCCATCTTGTGAAGAACTCAGCCTTTCATTCAAGGACAAAGCACATTGAGGTGAGATATCACTTCATACGCACTCTTTTGGAAGAGGGACAACTAAAGCTAGGAAAGGTGCATACAAGTGAAAATCCTGCAGACATGTTTACAAAGGTAGTCAACAAGGAGAAGTTGAGCTTTTTCTCATCTTCAATTGGCATTCAAGGATAAGAAGCCAGGATGGAAAGCAGTCACAAGTTTGGTTTGGAGATCAGTCTCCAAGTGGGAGATTGTTAAGTATGGAGCCTGATTTACCCTTGTAATTTTCTGTGGTAAAATCGCACATTTGTAAGGCCCCCATTATGAGGAGAAGCCATCGTGCGTGAAGGAAAATCACTCACCGGAAACCAAAATTTTCACGGACAAGAATCAGGGGCAACTTTAAAGGCCTTGGGGGCGGAGGCCCGCGGAGACTTTTTTTTTCGCCGGAATATTATGGCCGGACGGCGGCCGGAAAGTGGTCGGAAAACAACCGGTCGGCTGGCCGGTGGCCGGTGGTCAATGGCCGATGGCCGATGGCCGGTGGTCGGAAGTCAATGGCCGGTGGCCGGTGGCCGAATTCAAAAGCGGACTTGTCTTCTCAAGGACGGCCACACATGGGCGGATTGGAGGGTCCGATTTGGACTTATTCGCACAAGGGCGGCTACACATGGCTGTCTCTCATAAGAGAGGGCAGCCCTTTTGGCCTATAAAAGGAGGCCATTTCTACACACATTGCATAGTGTGAAGTTGATGCAACAAGGTGAGTGTGAGGTGGTGAGAGTGAAGCAAGGCGGGAGCTCCATTAAGGGTATAATCCCTTTGTAAACTACTTCTTGTTTTGAAGTACTAAAGCCATTGAGTGGCTGCTTTCCCGTGGACGTAGCCCACATTGGGTGAACCACGTATATCGTGTGTACTCTCTCTCTCTCTCTCTCTACTCTATAATCTCGTGTATATAAATCTGTCGCTCTCCATTAAGTAATCTACTCAATTATCTATTTAGCTACGTCTTATTTCCTAACAAGACAGATCCTTTGTACTGTTTTGTTTCTGGTCCCATAGGTCATATATGACCTCCGTGGACGATAATTCAATCTATCTATCTCTCTCTCTCTCTCTCTCTCTCTCTCTCTCTCTCTCTCTGCCCCCCCCCACCCCCCCCCCACTTTGGTAGCTTCTTCAATTGGCCTTTCCAAGGCCCGTGTCATGGTTTTGTTACATAGAAATCTATGCCAAAGGTTGGAGGTGTCCCTCTTCTACACATACTACCGATCCCCCCTGTGTGGAATCCATAAATGCAAGGTATCATGCCATTCAAAAAACGTATGGTTCAAAAACATCTGCTATGTAGATGGCGAGACCCAGCTCTTAGAAGCTTCTAGAAGCTGTTCCATATGAAGGATGCAACAACGTATTTCCATATTGTATTAAGCCTTGTTTGTATTACTAAGCCTTGTATCTGAATCTGAATGTGAATTTCCATCATTTGTAATCAATTATAATCTGAAATAATTATGAGTTGTGTCTTTTTCAGTTCTCCTATAATATGAATGTAATTACTTCTAGCGCTTATATATAGTACAAGGGATGTTTTGAGTTTTCAGCCCTTCCGCGACATCGGCCATAACAGATCAGCCCATAGCCTCATCGCAAATCCAAGTTAGGTACACTAGCATTTTTGCATTTCAATCCCTAGCCTCACAGATCCAAGCATCAATAGCAAGATCCCATGAACATCTCAAAATCTAGGACCATTGTATCATCATCTACACAATATAAAAAAATTACCTCTCTAGTGATAGAGATGGGGGGCCTTGAAGGGGGGTTTGGGACCCCATCCGGTGTTAAGTATTCTTCTCTTTCTATCACTCACAGAACCTTCACTCACAATATCATTCTCTTCTCTCTCTAGTCTATTACACATATCCCCCCATGAAGTAAAAGGAACCTTGAGTACGCACTCATGAGTATAAAAGAAAAATTCAGCTCTAGCTCTAGTGAAAACTCTTTTGAAGAAACATCTTCAGACTCTAGTTCATCTCAAGAGAAGTGTTATAGACTTGGGCACCCCAAGTTGGAAATATGGCACGACACACAAGATCGAGAATCACTTGAAATACTTCACAACTTTAAAATTTGAGTCAACACGGCCCGAAGTAGTTCTATACCCAAAGGTATTGGCCCCAAACTATGGCACCCCTTTAAGTACTTATTTTTATATTAATGCTTGAGAAAAGTTACAACTTTCAAGGGACCTTTGATCTCAAACTCTATGTCAAGATTCTTTGTAGAGTGAGGCTCCAAGGGTCTATTTATTCTTACAAGGGATTCCCCAAAAGCAGTAAACTAAAAAACACACAAATCCCAAAAGTATCTAGCCTAAAAACTACGCAAAAAGCAGCAAGCACAATTGACAAATCCGTACAAAAATCACATCATCATGTCAATGCTTTTGTAGTAAATCCGCACTCTCTGTCCACGTCAGCACCCATCAGCGTAAGTGGAAAAAATCCAACACAAGAAAACTACCACATTTAGGTCAAGCCAAGCCACAAAACAGCCCACTCCCTATCACCTCTCCTTAGGAGATACTAAAATTGAGAAGACAAATCTAGAGATATGCCCATGCTCTAACAAGTGTTCTCCATACTTGTAGATTTAAAGGTTATACAATATGGTCTACAGAGCAAAGTCATGGCAAAAACTGAGTACGTCGTAATGGATACATTATTGAATATGTGTTTAAAAATATAAAATCTATGTATTTAAGAAAAAGGGTATATATTGCTAAGTACCTTAAACTTTTTTCAAATTAAAGGTACTTATCATGTGGATTGAATCCAAAGCATACCTTACATCCCTTTCCAACTTGGGATCTAGAAGTAGAAAATTTTTGAAAAGAACAATCTGAATTTCCATAAGCGATGAGGCAGAGAAGGCCAGCACAAGCGTGGCACTGCGATGACAATTTACTAGAAGAAAGTTTTTCCAATTTAGATACTAGCTTTTGAAATGAGCAGGATGAAATATATGTGACATTATGTGAACAATCCAGAAGCTCACCATTGAACTAAATGATACCAGGAAAACTTTGCCAGAGGTAGTGAAGTTCATCAAGAAGCAAAGGTAGAAAGAGTTTCAAGCGATGGCAATAGATTGGTCTTATATTAAGGATGAAGAAGTATGAATGATCTAGATTGTCTACAAAGTACACAAGAAATTGGAGTCACTATCTAGAGCGATCTTGGATGGAGGTGGTGGTGATACCATTCTAGGAGAGAGAGATCCTGCCTTGCAGCGTGTGAAGACTTGTAATCTATGATCATTGCTGCTACGCTCCCCACGTGCCTTCCTCGCCATATCCCCCCCCCCCCCCCCCTTTTTTTCTCCTACTGTGTTTTCTCCTCATCGGGCGTTGTTTTTAGCTCCTTTGATGGCTCAACGAGCTTTACTCCAGTAGTAAAATTCAGTTTTTTTGCCCTCATTTGGAGTAATAGACACAAATGGAAGCTCGTGATTCACCTCAGAGGGACTTAGATGAAGTCCCCTCGTTCGAGCCCACCATTTGACTTGCTCTGTCGCCAACAGAGCAAGTAATACTTGCAACAAAAATAGAGTGCCTTCAAGGAACCTTTGTTATTTGTAAGATCATTGGTAGTCAGCCTAGCAGAGGTGAGGTGCGCAACATCCTACAAGTCGACTACCATGGTGCCTGTAGACACAACTCAAAAGAGCCAAACTAGACACATGGCACGTCCAGTGCACTTGCCAAGATCATCCCAGTTGGGAGCACCTAGTTTTGAGAGAGGGGATAATTTTTGCAATTTAGTGTGCTACAATGTGTGTGTGTGAGTAGTGGGTGCAGGTGGAAAGCTTGCCTTCTCCCTTGTCGCATGTAGTGTGACAATTTTCTCTTGTGCATCTCTCTTCTTCCTTTGCACATATGGTAATGCTCCACTAGTTGGGCTTCTCAGATGACCATGTACAATTATGGGGGTTTTATGCACGTTTGCCAAGGCAAGAGCCTTTATGTACATGATTTGGATTAACTAATTGCTAGCCCCCACAAATATGTATAGCTAGCTCGCAAAGGAATGAAAAAACAGAGAGCTTTTTTGCATGAAAGCTCGTCCGTTTCAAAGGGGAATTGTCCCAATTCGTGCAGGAGCATCTGAGATGTATGTAGGCATGTTCAATCCACTCAAAATGATCCAAAACAAAAAATTACAGCCTGTTGTGTTTTTTTTATAGGTTTAGGGTTTCACACATGAACTGTAGGACATAGCCCAACCTTGGGATGCTTACGTAGGACTAAAAAGCTTCCAAACCGCAAGGGAAAATATCCTTGACATGTGATTTTGACCTATAGGGGTTTTTGTACCATTACACTAGTGAAATTGGGTCAAAAACTTGCAATTCAAAGCATGGATAGGTTTGGGCAACTAGGTGAGAGTTAGGTGAAAGTGTTTGGATCGTCTTTTGCAATAAGATTAAAGAAATACCTAAAGAGGCGCCAGTCTTTGGGGGCCTACAAGGTGTCATTGTCTACTTGGGAGCGCTCTAGCTACCAAGCCGTGTTTTGTTTTGAAGTGTTGAATTCCAGCCACATGCTTATTCGTGAAGTTCCTTTGTGTAGTAAAGTTTTTCAAGTAAAGATTCAGTTGAAAGCTAAAGTCCACAACCCTACATGCCGGTTTTATGGTTCCGTCGTTGGGACAGAATCACCTTTTCCTTGAAGAGTGAGCTGGCGAAGACACAAAGCATAGAAACTCAAAATTACACCATGGTTGACATGACAAATGACGCCAGCAGAGAAGAGGGTTCCTCTTCATAGGATAGATAAGCTTTTCTTCCTCTAGTGTTCGAGCATGGTGAGAGTTCACATCCACCCCTATTTGTACCTTTTGTTGATTTGAATGCTCCAAAAGGTCAAGGGTATAGGACTAAGAAACTAAACGAGGATGCATTCAAGACACAATTGGTCGCCACTGAGAATGTGTTTTCTAGGTTGGTGTAGAATCCTAAGTTTATGGAATTTTTGTAAGCGCCACCGATGTCATAGCAGACAAGGAAACTGTCTCATGCAATAGAGCCTGTTGAGGCTCAATCCCAGGTCCCTTGTGTGTCCAAGTAGGGATGGAAGCACTCACATGTTGCGGAGTCAATGGGGGTTCCAAGACAACTTCCTTCTATCCTGAACGGGTGGTAAGGCCGCCTATTCCATTGGCTTTACGAGCTGAGCTAGCCACCTCTCACAGTCTAAATGTTGCATTAAATGGACAAGGAACTAGTTTCCAGGTTATGCAACATGTTTTTCCACCACCCATAATACATCCTACGTATTTTGAGGATGGATCAGTGTTTTAGAGCTGGCTGGTTATGCACCAGGAAACCAACAATATATGCGAGGAACAATGTTTGGGGGTATACAAAGCATGATGCCAAACCCCATGTATGGAAATACTGGCATGCAACAAGGGTTTCAATGCAATCTAGGCCAGTTTAAGGTGCCACATGTCATTTTGGCATTACTGGTTTTTTCAACCAGCAGGTAGATATGCCACCAGTGATGCAAAATGTCAATGGCCAAGGGGCACCGATGATCCCAATTACAGTGCCCATGTTGCAAACAATTCCCTACCACAATTTGGGAGCACTGAAAAAACCAAAAGCATACAAAGAAGGTGGTGAAACTGTGAAGTTTGATACCTTCAGTGGTTTTGAGGATAAGACAAACGCTCTTACTTTCCTCCAGCAGTTTGATACATCTTATGTAGGGGGAATTTTACAGAAGCCTCCAAGGTCAAAAAAGATGCCACTTTCTTGAAAGGAAATGCGCTTACATGGTGGACGACACTGTTAATGCAAGGTCAACACCCGCATAGGGGTATACTTCAAGCAAATGTTTGCATCTTACGGCTGTCAAATGAATTTGAAGCCGATGTCATGACGGAGTGGCAGTAAATCACTACAGATACTTGCAAGAAGCCTAAACCCACGACAGGTCTAAAACCCGATATGGTGGGTGATAGGCCATGTTCAGATGCCAGTGAGCGTGGGGTAAAGTCAGAGACCAGACCACACTTATCTTCCTTGATCCAAATGCTAAAGCAAACTTTATCTAACCAGATTTGGCCATTAACCTGGGCACCAAAGCTGAAGAGATGGGGTGCACAATAGAGGTAGGGTTGGCATGTCCTGGCCACTCAAAGTGCGTTACACCCAGGCAGTTAAAACACCAAGCAACAAAAAGCAAGCGGTAAAAAAATACGAGCCAATAGCACACTTGCACACTCATAGCTATACAATTTTCATACTCTCCTTTTAACATAAACTTCAAAGCTCTAAAGTTGAAAACTTTCTATTGGGTATCTTCTTAAAGTCAAAATGGGTTTCTTAAAAAAAAGATTTAAGTACTTACAATAATGTTCTCAAACCATTAGAGAGTCATTTTTTATCAAACACTACTAAGAAAAGAATGAATGAAACCACAATTTAACAAAAAGAAATGAGATTGTAAATGCTATCTCACATGAAATTTAAAATAATCGTGAGTACCTTCAATCAATAATACTCAAGAATCAGCCTCTTATGACTTTGTAGGATGTCTTCTTCATCAGAATTGGTTCATACTTGGCATGCTGGTAGTGCATGGATTTTTGGGCTGATTCAGGCTTTAGGTCACAAATTGGGTAGAAAGTCCATCATAGATAGCAATTGAGGTCCAAATGGGTTGAAAATTGGTATGTGGGCTCATTGCACCATGGTCTTGGCTCCCATGATGTCAGTCTTTGCACAGAAGGCCTAAATTATGCTGGAGACATCCTACGCGTAGGATGTCTTTTTCATCAAAATGACATGAAATTTGTTCTGTGGGTAGTCCTTGGCTTATGGAACATGGCCATGCTGTTGGATTTGGATTTGGACAAGGATTGATGCTTGTAAGAGCCTGTGTGGTTTTTTTTTGGGCTCCAAAAGTGTATCTTGAAGGTGTTGGGGGTCAAAAATGATTAGAATAGCTTCAAAATTGATATATGAGCTCTTGATGATGATGGGATTCGATCTGGAATGAACAACCATCCTGTGCAGGCCAAAAAAGTCAAATAGACATCCTACGCGTAGGATGTCTACTTCACCAAGTAGACATCCTACGCGTAGGATGTCTACTTCACCAATTTTTGCTTCTGACCACAGAGATTGGTTGTTGATGTGTTGGTGAATGTGTTGTGCAAGTTTCATGTGATTTGGACAAGATTTGGTAGGTCTATGGCCCATTATTACCTCTATGCCCGAACTTTGCATTTTTTCATGCATATGAGGTAAATTTTGGTCCAAATGTGATGAGACTTGGTGGATAGCATGTAAAATTCATTCAAAAAATGTGTATGATGAAAAATGTTGGAGTTTGTGCCTAGAAGTTTCCTTGAGACATCCTACGCGTAGGATGTCTCCTGATGATTTTTTCATGGATTGTGCTCCTAGTGCCTAAGTCCCTTTTAAGCCTAATTTCAACAAAAAAGTCAAATGGATAGAGAATAACTCCCTGTGTGGACTTCAGAGCCTCAGAGTCGTTTTCTGGATTTTGGAGTGCTTTTTGGCGATGAAATTTCTTGATGTCGGTCTCCATAGTTGCCCGATCCCTTGGGGATCCTTGCCATATGTTTTTTGTCGACTTTGGCTTCACCGGAGCTTCATTTGGCAATTTGTCGCTCTAGAAGCACCCGTGGTTGCATTTACATACCTTCGATGATTTTTGGTGGTCTACCACCATAGGACTTGGTTGTTGATGGTCTAGGAAAGACGCTCGTGAAGTTTGGTGGCAAACAGGCATGCGGTTTGGCCGCGAGCGCAATTTGACGCTTTGTGTGTCTGATGCCGTTTCTGAAGTTTAGTGCCGCCCCGGGTCACTTTTTGGTCATGCGGGTCACATAGACTTGTCGAGCATGTCGAGATGCTCCTACCCATGAATTTTGGTGGCATTTGGTCGCCGTTTCGCAGATTTTCCATTTGGTGGCCTCTTGCGGGTTTCTAGGAATTAGGGTTTTTCCCGATGGTTTTCTACTGCCTTTGGACATCCAGGACTGGTTTCCTATACTAGAGTAAGCTTCCAATGAATTCTTGTTGCTTTTGGGTTAGCCATTAGGCCGTCGTCTCTACTTATAGGTCTTTACCGCCCGCTTTGTGTGTGAACCCTACGCTAGTTTTCGCGACAAAATGACAAACATGCGCGAAAAGCTCAAGGTGGTGAGCCTACCTCTCATATCTGGAGCTCGTCGGGTAGTCATGCGCTTCGTAGAAGCTGCTGGAAGGTCCGTCTGCTCTAGGTGGCAGAAGCTCTCTCCACAAAGTCAATAGTGAGAATGAGCTAAAAATGAGGTGAAAATTTCTTATAATGGAGGTCCCCGAACCACTTTTCATATAATTTGACATGTGCTCCTATCTTCTTGTGAGATGCGGTTTAGGCTCAAAAATTTCTTGATTTGGACTCCATTTGCTCTGTTTACCAGAAATTTGGCATTTCGGTCAAAACCTGGCCAAAACACGCTTTCCGCTCCAGTCCCATAATTGCACCCCCACTGTACCATAGGTTGTCCTATAGTCACTGATCATCCCCATATTTTTTCGTTTTTCATTACGATCGTTTTCACCTACTTTTTGTAATTTTGAAGTATTTTTGCCGAATATTAGCAAAATTAAAAGGAAAATAGCAAATCAAACCCGGAAAATCCCCAAAAATCATAATAAATCACAAACATCACCGCAAAACATTATATACATGTACATGAAATTTTTATGGCCGGATTTCTCCGTTTTAATAATATTTTGCCTGAAAAATGACTATTTCTACTTATATACACACACCTAGGGGCTTGATTTGGCGTTTGGCCCCATATACCTCTAGATACATGCTGTATAAGGGCATATGTACTTGGGTTACTCCAAAAAATTTCACAATCAAACAACAACCCTTAAACTAGTAAAAAATCATGCTCTTTTTTGCTCTTTCTGCTATTAGTTCCGCATTTGAGAATGCCCCCCCCCTCCTAGCTGGAGTCCTCCCGGACGACAAGGTATCGCCTTGGAGTATGTGTTGTGCATAGGTTTAAAAAGTTGTACTAATGCTTGGCCGATTAATGTGGCCCTATTTTACGCCTACTCGGTCAATGCATGGAAAAATTAATGTTGTGCAAGAGAAGGGAATAAGCAAGATGATTATTGGCATTCGCCGTCGAGGTGTCCTGTTTTCTTTGCAAGTAACAGCTGTAACTCTACTGCTCTCTGTTTAATTGTCTTTTTCGCAAAAGGCAATTGCTTGGCTAACACTGTTGATACAGCCGTAGTTGTTTCTATGGAGAGGATTGGCTTGGCCGGAATGGCTATGGGCCATATTGCCTTTGCTTTCCATTGGTATTTTGCTTGTGCCGGATTTTGTAGATGTTTGGCTACTTCCTTTGTTGTTACTGTTTTGTTGCTGATTGGCATCCACATAAGTCGGCTGTCCTTTTTCAAATGCAGCTCTCTGCCTTCCGTTGTTGCTTGTACTGAAGGGAGTCCCTTTTGCTTTGGTTTTGGTATCCAAATGCGAGTGACATTTGGGTTATTTCTGAGCATTTTCTTTGGGATCCATATCTGTTTTATGCTCTTGGTTTTTGGTTGAACTATTTGCTTTGTTGGAATTCTTTTGTTGCATTGTTGTTTGTCTACCATGTTATTTGTACCTTTCCGCATCCATACTTGCTTCGATTGTTTTGATAACCTAGAACTTTGCATTGCGGCCAGTGACTTTGTATGTCTGTAATTAGCATGGTTGGACTTTACCTGATTGTTGGTCTCGGGTATCATGTTGTTCTTTGGTGGCATTTTTTCTTTTGGCTCTTTTTCCAGTGAGTGCATGGCTTGCAGCTGATTATTCTGGTATTACTGAGCAAAGGCTATCACCTGTTGTTCATGTGCATGATGAATTTTGACTGCCTTTGCATTCCAATCTATCTGCACATTGTACTCTTTTTGCCACGGTTGTCCCAACATCATTGGGTGTTGTGTTCATCCTCCACCACATAGAATTTGTGTGGGTAAATATATTGGTGAATTTGTACATGCAATATAGTCCATCCCAATGTTTTCAACGGGTGTGATGTACTACTTTCCAGCACTTGAGGAGTAGGATGAAGTTCACCTGTGGATTTGAGCTGTTGGTATAATCCGTAAGAGATCAAATTTTCTTGAGCTCCCGAATCAAGCAATGCTATTGATTCAACTTGATTGTTGCCCACGACTGCAATTATTGGCTCCACTGTGTCTTCATCTAACTTCGTCAGTCGAATGTCATTGATTCGCCATGGTGCTCCACTTTGTTGTTGTTGTCGCAGAAGGTGTCGTTTTGCAATGCCTTCCTTTGCTTCTACTTGAGCTTCCTCTCATACTCGCTGTTTTTCCTTCATTCGTTTTTTTTCTTGATGCATTTGTTGGAGCATCTCCTGTGTGAGTGGTAGATGATATTTCTTCAGTCGACATCCACTAATCCAGTTCGGCATTTCTTCACCTGCTAATGTAGCAAGCTTGACAGCTCCACTTTGTGATAGATCACTAATCACAAAGGGTCCCATCCCTCGCTTTTTAATTTTCTTGGCATGTTTCTTCAAAGTATAAACAAGTACGTAGTCACCTGTTTTGAATTCTTTAGTACGCACATGTTTGTCAAAAAACTCTTTTTGTCTTCTCTTTTTAGCATAGATTGAAGCTACAGCTCTAGAGCGGAGTTCATCTAGCTTTTCAAGATCATCTATTCTTGAAGAGAGCTCATGCTCTGCCCATTCTATGCGTTTTGCTACTCGTAGAGTTGGTATTAAGAACTCTATGGGTAGTATAGCATTTAGGCCACACACCATGTTGTACGGTGTTGTTCCTATCGATGTTTTGTAAGCTACCCTATATGCCCATAGTGTTGACTGTAGCTGCTGATCCCAATCTGTTCTTGATTTTGACACTATTTTAGTGAGAACAGTGCATAGTGTTTTATTTGTGGCCTCAGCTTGTCCATTGGCCTGTGGATGTATGGAGCAGATTTCCTATGTATGACCATGAATTCCTCTAGCAGATATTCAATGACTTCATTAAGAAAATGTATTCCATGATCACTTACAATTTCTATTGGAAACCCGTATCGTACAAAAACATTCTCATACAAAAATTGTGCAGTGGTGCGTGCATCTGCCTTTTATGTTGCCTTGCCTTCGACCCATTTTGTGAGATAGTCCGTAGCCACAATGATATATTGGGTATGGGTGCGATATGAAGGGGGTGAGATAGGTCCCACAAAATCAATGCCCCATTTTGCAAATGCTCTTGCTCCCATCATTGGCCGTAGTGGCATCTCATCTCTTTTTATTGGCACCTTGGTGCGCTGACATGCATCACAATGCTTTACAAACTCTTCAGCATCCATGTGCACTATAGGCCACCAAATTCCTGCGGTTAAGACAATTTTTGCCGTCTTATTGCCCGAAAAATGTCTCCACTTATTCCGCTATGTGCATGTTCTAGAATAAGCAGGTATTTGCTTTCACTTGCACAGATTCTAAGTTGATTGTCCTTTCCTCGCTTATAGAGTGGGTTCCCAATGAACTGAAAGTCACGAGCTTCCAGCTCTATAGCTTTTTTCCGTGCTCTTGTGATGTTCTCAAGGAACGTCCTGGTGGTTAAGAAATCAATGATATATTGACTCCATGCAGGTGCAATGTTTACCTAAAAACAATGTCGCGTGATCCACTGGTCGTTTGGCACTACATATAGTACAATTGGTAACATAAGAATGTGAGTCCGCATACATAGTTGGCCAATACACCCCTGACTATTTCAGTCTCTGGTGTGTTTTCACTGTTGAACAATGAAATGCACAATCCTGAACATGTGCTTCTTCAAGGTAGCACTCGAATTCTTCCGAATTTATACATAATCGTAGGATTTGGTCCGATCCAAGATGTCGTCCTGCTATCAACTGGAAGTTTTTTGTTTGTCGAATTGTTTGTTGTCTGGATCTGTATTCCGTGTTATCAAACCCACTTCCAAAGGAAAGAATGCTAACAATTCCCTGAGACCATTTGGGTATCATTTCAATATTCAAAAGATAAGCATCTAGTATGTCATCATCTACTCCTTCAGGAGCTTCCCCATTGTGTATCCTTGAAAGATGATCCGCTCGTAGATGGGTTTTATCCTTTTTGACCACCACTGTGAAGTCAAACTCTAGCAATATAATAAACCAGCGTACAATTCTCCCTGTATTGCATGGTTTATTTACCAGATACAAAAGAGCTTGATGATCTGTGAAGAACACAAATTTGTTTGCGAGCAAATAATGCCAAAATTTCTTTACAACATAAATCATTCCTAACCCTTCCCACTCGGTGGTTGTGTAGTTCTTTTCCGCATTGTTTAGCTGTCGGCTTGCATAAGAGACTGGAAAATCCATTGTTCCGTCTCCAGGTTGAGCCAGAATACTTCCAATGGCATATACAAAAGCATCAATGTGAACATGGAATATCTTTTCCCAATCCGGTGCCTTCAGTACAGGTGCTGATATAAGGTTTTCCTTCAGCTTTTGGAATGAAGTTTCACACTCCTCGGTCCAATCGAAATTGACTAGCAAACGATACAAAGGTTGTGCGATAACCGCGTACATGTATATGAATCTTCGATAATATCCGCAGTGTCCCATGAAGGATTGCACTTGTTTCGCATTAGTAGGCCTGGGTAGGTCTACAATGACTTTGAATTTGTCTAGGTCAGTTGTTATGCCATTTCTTGAGACAATGTGTCCTAAGATGCGGCCTTGCTTAACCATGAATATACACTTTTCCGGGTTAAGATAGATTCGATATGTCCTGCATTTTTCAAAGACCTTTTGCAAATGGTCAATATGTTCCTCTCGTAGAAGAGAGTGCACACAAAGATCATCCATGTAAATTTCTAAGAATATTCTTAAGTATTCTTTGAACGCATGCGTCATTAACCTTTGGAAGGTAGCTGGGGCATTAGTTAAGCCAAACGGCATAACTCGATACGCATAAATTCCCCATTCTGTGGCAAACGTTGTTTTGTGTTGATCCTCCCTTGCTATTGCCAGTTGGTTGTATCCTGAAAATCCATCCAGAAAGGAATAAGCCCGTTTCCCGGCCACACGCTCGGGTACATGTTCTATGATTGGCAAGGGATAATTATCCCTTATGGTGGCTGCATTTACCTTTTTGAGGTTTACACACACTCGCAGTTTTCCATTCTTTTTGGGAACTACCATAATGGGTGACACCCAATGTGTATGTTTGATTTCATAGATGAATTCAGCTTCCATCAGTTTATCAATCTCTTCTTTGGTTCGTTTAGCAAATGTGTTATTATATGTATAAGGACGTTGTTTGCTAGGTTTTGCATCTGATTTCAAAGGAATTGTATGTTGGCATATCGATGGATCAACTCCCTTGAGGTCTTTATACGACCATGCAAACACATCTTTATACTTCTTGAGAAGTTGTGTTAGCCGTTCTTCTTCTTCAGGCTCTAAATCGTTGGCTATATAGACCGGCTAAGGCTTTTCACCTGGTTCTGCAAGGTCTATCCTTTTTGCATTTTCTAGTCCATCATAAGATTCTTGGTTGGTTCTTTCCCTAACTGGTGGTGTCATGATGATTTTTCTGTCTTGGATAGTAAATTTCCGGTAGTGTGATGGTACATTCATGTTCACCTTTTCTGACTCCCCTTTACCATCACTATCTTCTTCAGTAGTCCATATCTCTCTTAAAGACCGTTTCAGTTCTTGGTATTTATGTTTACGCTCCAGTTTGGTCCACTCTTGGTCTTTGTTGTTTCTTTTTTTTATTTTTGAGATTTTTGTGATTTTGTTTCTGTTTTAGCTTTTCGTTCTTGTTTTATTTCCTCTCGCGTTCTTTCTTTTCGATCTTTTGAGAATCTTCCTGATATGTGATCTTTTACACAATCCTCTGCTTTTACAAGCATCAAATAGTGAGTCTTACCTTTTATCCTGGGCATCAGGTTCTCTCTCACTTTGTTTCCTGCTCGTTTCCTCCTATAGCGTTCCTGGTGTCTAGGGTGTTGATTAGCAAAAGCATAAAACTTGATATCCTCGGTTTCCCTTCCACGCTCACTTGAGGTGTCTGAACACTCATTATCTTCATCATCATTTACTTCCAGATGTTCAGAGGAGTTATAAAACTCTTTTTGTTTTGGTGGTTCTACCGTCTCATCTTCTCCTGGTATAATGTTTACCATGTAGTAGGGTAGCATATCATAGCCATCCTTATCGCAAAATTTTGTTGTTGGACTATCTATAATGGTACAGACATCCAATATTGCTAGTATGTGTTCCCATTCTAGAGGTTCCAAGGCATCTTCAGGGAAAGGTTCCGGAATATACTCCTTGTCCTCAATTGCTCTCTCTAAGACGCTGTCAGGAGTTTTTTGGAGCAAGGGATTGCGCATATGTACATATACATGCATGGTGCATCAAATAAAGAATTGCCCATTTTTCAGAGCCAGGTGGTTACGTGGGGCCCACATGTGTACAGGTAGGACAAGGTGTACATAGTGCATCGATTTTCAATATTACCAGTACCACTGTGCTTTTTCTACAATAAGGAGGAGTTGGTAGCACGTAAAACTTCTTGAGGAAGCTATCCGCGGGCCGACGACATGAGGTAAGCAGGTGCGTCAGATGGCATCGAGTGGCGTCAGGAGGCCGAACGGGGTCAATATTTGCACGTGGATGAATACGAACACAAAGTGGTGTTTTCTTGTGAGAGTTATGCAGAAATTTCATCATTAGGACCACTTTTTGGGGCCACTTCACGTGGTTGCGAGACGCATTATTGAAAAGAAATGAGTGCCAGGTGTGCGGATGATGCAAAAAAGGTGACAACTATGCACTGCGAGGTCAGTTTTTGGCCTGTTCGGGGTCCGTTTGAGGTCATCTAAAAGGCCAAGGGTGCCCAACTAATAAATCTAAGTGTGGGAACTGAAAAAACAGAGAGAAAACCAGAAAAAACGTGGAGAAGAGAGGAGGAACAGCCGCAGGTGTGTTTTTGGGATTTTTGGAGCCTATTTTGGCCGTAAACTGCTCGTCCGAGGTCGGATTTGAGCCCTTTGACATTGTAGACTAGGGTTTTGGGCCGTTCCGGACGCGATGGTGCTGTCCATTTTTCCAAATTTCTCACTCTTTTCCTGCTGTTTTTCTGTGTAAGTTTCTCCTATGAGCGAAGTTTCTACTCTAGTTTGTGATTGTATCTTGCTTATTTTACCCATATTGTGTGAGTTGTTTGCCCCATTGGTGTTGGCCCAAGCTCATTTGTATCTAAGTATCAGAATTGCTCCTCTTTTGAGCTGATTTTTTTGGGTGTGTGTGTGTGTGTGTGTGTCTCTGTGTGGAGTGGGCAAGTGGATAGTCTCTCTCCTCTCACTCCATAGGTGTGTTCCCTGTCTCGGCCAGGTGTGTTGTGTAAGCCAAGTGGTGCCCCATAGTGTGTGTGTGTGTGTATCTTCCCAAGAGTGTGTGTCGGGTCGTTATAGAGGCGTTCTGTGTGTTTCCATCCCGCTCACATTCTTTTGGCGCCCCCATAGAGGATCTTCTTCGAGTACCTTCTGCTTCGAGCTTCGAGCTTCGAGCTTCGAGCTTCGAGCTTCGAGATTGGGGATTAAGGTTATAGGTTGCAGGTTGCAGATTACAGGTTATAGGTTACAGGGACAGGTACAGGTACAAGTGATTCACACAGGTACACGTAGCTAGAGTACAGTGATATACTAGCAGTGATGTCACTTGCAGTTGTTGTGGGTATGCATCACTTGGCGCCTATTTGAGCGCATTGTCTGCTGGATTGTACATTACTTGTGGAAACTGCCATTGTACACATTTGTGGAGCCATACTTGGTTGTATTTGGCAGTCCCAGCCATTTCTGAGACTTGGTCTGGAAGATAGTCATTTCTGAGACTTGACTATACGCGATTTGCATTAGCCTTCGTATGAGGGTCGATAGCGTGAGGTTTTTATTGAGCTGGGGGATTCTCAAATGTAGAGATCCTTTCGGTGATACAGGTAGCTGGAGCACCCTTTTTGTGACCTCGCCATAGGCTATGTACTAGTGAGTCCTACTTGATGCTCGAGTTCTATTGTTGGCAGTTTATGCATACATATACAGTCTATATTTTGGGTTCCTACTGCTCTACTTCTGGGGAAACTCTGTCAAAATTTTTACAAGTTATGATGGATGGTTTCTTGGTCTTTTGAGCCATTTATGCTATTATGCTACTGAAATTTTGGTAAAAATCTACGGTTAAGTCAGGTGTGCCTTCTTGGGAGTTTCATGGTTGGCTTTAATGGATGATCAAAATGGCCCTCAATTCACTCCATTTCATTTAACTCAAAGAATCCAGATAAATGTTCATGTGTCCAGGAAGATTTTTTTCCAGTAGCGCATAGTCTTTATGTTCGAGCCAAGAAGATTACGAGAGATCTTGGAATGTCCTTTGCCTGTTGTAATTCCGATGATCAACTATGAAAACTCATTTGATGTGCATGTGTTTGTCCTTATCTAAAGTTGAGCTCCATTGAAGTTTCTGGGGATTGGGTAGTCAAAAGTTTTGGGTTCTTGCACGTGTGTTCAAAGGGGTTCTCAAAGCATTGAAACTTGGGTAGCCATGGCTTTCTTTTATCCGGAGTTTCATGGAAGAAGTGATGAAGATGTGGAAGAACTTTTGGAAAAGATGGAGGTTGCCTGCATTAGCAACCAGATTCATGACCCTGCGCAGATGTTACGTCTTCTCCAAATTTGTTTGAAGAGTGATGCACGAGTTTGGTCTAAAGCATTTGAAGAGGAGTTGCGTGTGGCTGATCCACCTGTAAGGTTGAGTTGGGACAATCTACGACATGGGTTGGAAGTGGAGTTTGTGAAGATAGAAGATCCTGACAAAGTGTGGCAAGAAGTACAGGCTTTGGTGCAAAAGGAAGGTGAGCCAGTAGATGCGTACATACGTAAGTTTTCATTGGCATGGGAGCGAATGTGCAAGGCCTTAGTACTACAGGTACCCCCGCCTGACATGATGAAGAAGGACAGGTCCTTGGCTGGTCTTTGGGAGAATATACGTTGGAGAGTGGAGCTAAAGAAGCCTAGGACATATGAAGATGCACTAGAGGTAGCAAGGAACAAAGAGTGGAAGTTGAGGAAAATGAGCCAGTTAGGGGTGGAGTCTTTGCCAATGAGGCCTGAATTTCAGCCTATAGAATCTTTACAAGGTCGCATATCAGGGGTTCATCACGAACCAGTGGTTCCTTTTACTACTCAGGTTATGCCAGCAGTGGTCACTACAGCAGTGCAACATGATGGGCTAAGGCAAGACATGAGGCAAATGGTAGATTTGATGAAGAATCTCAGCCTAAACATGCTAGGTCAAGTGGGAAATAATCGAGGTCGAGAGAGGTATGCAAATCAGCCAGGAGGTGAAGAAAGACCTAGGAATGGTGTTGGACAAAGCAATGGTAGGTTTTGGAGGCAGACGCCCACCTGTTACAATTGTGGAGAGGTGGGTCACATCAGCCCGCAATGTGATAAGCCACCAAGGATGGGGGGAGACATGTATCCATTGCCAAGACAGGTGCTAACTAGGTCAAATGATTATGGCATCGAAATTAAGGGAGACGAAGGAACCAGTGGAGTGACCCAGGAGGAAAAGGGAAAGACAAAAGTGCTAAGTGTAGTCACTTTGGAGAAGGCATCAAAGCTAGAGGATACATAGTGATGCCTATTGGGAAGAGGACCACAGAGGATAAGGAAGGAAAAAGTGCCCCAAGTCCTAGTAAGAAGAAAGGAAAGAGCCATGAAGGCAAGGATGTCAAGGCCAAGAGGAAAAGGAGAGCTCGTCGAAAGTTTCATGTTTCAGATTTTCCACTAGGGGATGGGCAATTAAGCTATGACTTGAAGGAGGATCTGACGAGCAGGAAGGCAGATGTTACTTTTGGGCAGCTTATAGAGATGGTGCCTAAGCTAAAGCGACAGTGGAAGAGGATGGTTAACCCAATGGAGAAAGAGCCAGAGAGAGGTTCAGTAAAGGCGTTGGCAATGGATGAGCTACCAGACATTTGTCCAATAGTAGATGTGTGCCATAAAAGGAAAAATTTGGGACAAGGTTATGTGGATGGCGGAGCCCAAATATGTGTCATAACACACTCATGCGTTGAGAAGATGGGTCTCATAGTGGCTTGGGTGTCAGGGTTTCGGATCAGATTGACAAACCATCAAAAAGTAAAATGCTTGGGTGTTGTAAAGAGCTTAGAAGTGGAGGCATGTGATGCAAAGGCAGTGGTTGATTTTCATGTGATGCCAGCAGGGTTGGGAGCATATCCTATTATACTGGGCAGACCATGGTTACGTGCAGTGGGAGCTGTTCAAGATTGGCGTTATGGTACGATTAGCCTCTATGGAAAGACAGGTACCAAGAAGCTTTATAATATGGACACAAGGAAACGATTAGAGGAGCTTTATGAAGATGAGGATGAGTCTAGTGATGAAGACTCTTCCACGGTGACAGATGAGGACAGTGATAGCACTACCAGCAGTGATGAGGATGCTGATGTTGCATTTCTTTTGATGGACAAAGAAATCCAGGAGTTTGGTTTAGTTGCATTTGCGAATGAGGTTGAAGATGAAAGTGAAGGGCCTTATGAAGTGATTGAAGGGCTGATGCAAACCAAGGTTGAGTTGTAAAAGAAGTAGGAATTGATGACACAAATGATCAGTGGAGACCTCTCAACTATGGAGAAGGATATATATTTGCACATGATGGCTAGTTTTCCTGATTTGTTCATTACTTCATATGAAGAGATCAGAGGGTTCATGGGCGAAGAGATGCATATAGAGCTGAAAGAAGGTGCTAAGCCAGTGCGGAAAAAGCTAAGAAGGATGGGTCAAGAGCAAATGGAAGCCTTGCAAGAAGAGGTGGACAAGTTGTTGAAGGCAGGGTTCATAGTCCCTGTGGAGACCACAGAATGGGTGAGTCCAGTTGTAGTCAGTCCAAAGAAGGATGGAAAGTGGAGAATTTGTGTAGATTTTAAACCCTTAAACGCAGCCACTAAGAAGAACCCATATCCTCTTCCATTCATCGATCAGATCTTGGATTCAGTGGCAGGTTATGAGAGGTACAGTGTGTGCGATGGTTTTTCAGGCTATTTTCAATTGAAGATTGCTCTTAAAGACCGCACAAAGACAACTTTTATTACGCCATGGGGCTGCTATTGCTACACAGTATTGCCATTTGGGTTGTCAAATGGACCTTCCTTCTATCAAGAGAGAGCAAATTAAGTGTTGGAACCATTCATTGGTAGTTGTGTTAAAGCTTTTATGGATGACTTTTGTGTTTATAGCAGTAGGGCTGAACACCATGAGAAGCTGCAGATGGTATTGACTCGATATGATGAATGTGGAGGACAACTAAATCCAAAGAAATGTCATCTAGCACAGCCAAG
This sequence comes from Adiantum capillus-veneris, assembly GCF_014529385.1. NCBI lineage: Eukaryota > Viridiplantae > Streptophyta > Polypodiopsida > Polypodiales > Pteridaceae > Adiantum > Adiantum capillus-veneris. The sequence goes on along the minus strand of NC_140942.1, from coordinate 94,432,024 downwards.
GGTGAAGTTATTGGGCCATATGGTGTCAGAAAATGGCATTGAGGCTGATCCAGATAAGGTTAAGTCTATTATTCTTCTTCCATCACCTACGAGTACGAAGCAATTGGCAACTTTTATACACAAAGTGAAGTACATGGCACGGTTTATTCCATTGTCTTCGCAGCTTCTTTATCCATTACAGCAAATGGCAAAGCATGATCCATTGCAATGGGATGACAAGTGTGAAGAAGTGTTGCAAGAGGTGAAAGAGGTGTTAGGGGGGTTGTCAGCCATGCAGGCTCCTGATTGGGAGAAAGTGTTTTATGTAAGTCCATCAGTAGGGGATGATGCCATTGGAGCCATGCTATTGCAAAAGGGGAAGGGCAGCCATTATATGAGGCCAGTGTATTGTGCAAGTCGAGTGAAGTTGGTAGCGGAGAGAAAGTTCTCGGAAGTAGAGCTAGTGATGGCCAGTGTAATATTTGCTTGTCGACGATTTCGTCATTACTTGCTACCACGGCCTTTTGTTTTCTTGACGAGTTATGCCTTTTTGCCACAGTTAATTAATGGTACTAACATGTCAAATGTGGTGAAGAAATGGGTAATTGAGCTGCAGGAGTTTGAGTTCTCTTTTCTAGTGGAAGATCGTACAAGGGCCACCCTAGCTGATTTGTTGACCTACAAGGAGAATCCTCTTATTGTTAAGGAAGAGGTGGTGAGAAAGGTAGTTGAAGAAGTGCCACAGATCAGCAATGCACATGTGTTGTTCTTTGATGGTTCATACAGAAAGAGCCATGATGCAGCTTCAGGGGGTATAGCACTTTATGATCCAGAGGGGAAGCTAGTATGCAAGAGAGGGTTCAAATTGGATGCTCATAGTAACAATGAGGCTGAATATGCTACTTTGGAAGCCGGATTACACATTTGTTTGAAGCATGGGGTTCGAAGGTTGAGCATAAAAGGTGATGCCTTGTTAGTGGTGAAGCAAGTGCTGGGTGTGTGGAAGAGCAAGAACACCTCATTGAAGGAAATGTGCTTCAGAATTAAAGGCCTGTTAAAAAAGTTCGAAGCATGGATCATCAGACACATTGAACGTGCTCTAAATGGGGAGGCACATGAAGCAGCTCAAGGGATGATTGGGGAGCTATTTGTGTTGAGGACCAACTTACCTCTTTACCATGGTAGGTAAAGTTTGGCTCAAGAAGAGGAGTTTTTGCTAACAGGAATCATTCCAAAGGAGATTCAGAAGTCTAAGAAGTATGGATTTGTGCGTAGAGCATACAGGTACAAATTGATTGGTGATGTCTTATACATGAAAGGGGCTGATCTCGTGTTGAGACATGTACCTTGGCGGGAGGAGCTTTACAGAGTGTTGGAAGAGAATCATGAAGGCGCATGTGGTGGCCATTTTGCTCTAAAGATCACCTTGCATAAGATTTTGCAAGAGGGGTATGTATGGCCTAGTTTGCACAAGGATGTTCACCATTGGTATAGGTCTTGCAATAGGTGTCAAGCATTTGGGAAGAGAGTGTTGAAGCCAGAGCTACAAAAAACCATTATGGCGTTTGATGTGTTTGAAAAGTGGGGGATTGATGCAATAGGCCCGTTACCTATCACAAGCAGGGGCAAAAGCTATATTTTGACGGCAGTGGACTATCTTTCTAGATGGGCAGAGGCTATAGCAGTAAAACAGATCACTGCAAGGATGTGGAAAAATTTGTGTATGATGAAATATGTTGCAAGTTTGGGGTGCCACTGGAGCTACTTTCAGATAAGGGGCCTGGCTTTAGAGCTAAACTGCTAGAGTTTTTATGTGCAAAGATGAATATTAGGCACCAGCATACCACTCCTTATTACCCACAGTGTAATGGCTTAAATGAAAGATTCAATGGTGAGTTGGTACAGATTCTTTTGAAAGTGATAGAGCACCAAGGAAAGAATTGGGATTTGGAATTGCCTAGTGCATTATGGGCTTACCGTACTTCGGTGAAGACAGGTACAGGGTTTACTCCATTTCATTTGGTGTATGGAAAAGAAGCACTATTGCCTGTGGAAGTAGAGTTGCCTGCGGTCAAGATGTTAAAGAAGTTGCTTGGGCCGCCTAGTGATGCATTCGAAGAGAGGCTCTTACAGCTACAAGAGGTTCAACTAGATAGGATGAGTGCATTGGAACATTATGGGCAGATGCAAGATAGGGCTTTAGCAAAGATAAATGAAAAGGTCAAAAGTAAGGGTATCAAGAAGCATGACTTGGTTTTGCGCTACAACAGTAAGCTGGACAACACCTTCCAAAAGAAGTTTCAAATTAAGTGGGAAGGCCCTTTCAAGGTAGTGGAGTGTTTTCCAAATGGCACATATCAGCTGGCTAACCTGGATGGTGTTCTACATAAGTAAAGGGTAAATGGATTGCGTCTTAAATTGTATCATGCTAGATTGATGATGGTGGAGCAAGATGAACTGTCTGTGGAGCAAGCAATGTTGGTGAAGGATGAGGAGACCTGTGATGGGGCGAGTCTCATATCGCTCTTTGCTGCTGCTGATCATGAATGATCTAGCAGGTTAGGGGATGGGCAAATTATGTCAGGAGTTTTTTGGATCAAGGGATTGCGCATATGTACATATACATGCATGGTGCATCAAATAAAGAATTGCCCATTTTTCAGAGCCAGGTGGTTACGTGGGGCCCACATGTGTACAGGTAGGACAGGGTGTACATAGTGCATCGATTTTCACTATTACCAGTACCACTGTGTTTTTTCTACAATAAGGAGGAGTTGGTAGCGCGTAAAACTTCTTGAGGAAGCTATCCGCGGGCCGACGACATGAGGTAAGCAGGTGCGTCAAATGGAATCGAGTGGCGTCAGGAGGCCGAACGGGGTCAATATTTGCACGTGGATGAATACGGACACAAAGTGGTGTTTTCTTGTGAGAGTTATGTAGAAAGGTCATCATTAGGACCACTTTTTGGGTCCACTTCACGTGGTTGCAAGACGCATTATTGAAAAGAAATGAGTGCCAGGTGTGCGGATGATGCAAAAAAGGTGACAACTATGCACTGCGAGGTCAGTTTTTGGCCTGTTCGGGGTCCGTTTGAGGTCATCTAAAAGGCCAAGGGTGCCCAACTAATAAATCTAAGTGTGGGAACTGAAAAAACAGAGAGAAGACCAGAAAAAACGTGGAGAAGAGAGGAGGAAGAGCCGCAGGTGTGTTTTTGGGGTTTTTGGAGCCTGTTTTGGCCGTAAACTGCTCGTCCGAGGTCGGATTTGAGCACTTTGACATTGTAGACTGGGGTTTTGGGCCGTTTTGGACGCGATGGTGCTGTCCATTTTTCCAAATTTCTCACTCTTTTCCCGCTATTTTTCTGTGTAAGTTTCTCTATGAGCGAAGTTTCTGCTCTAGTTTGTGATTGTATCTGGCTTATTTTACCCATATTGTGTGAGTTGTTTGCCCCATTGGTGTTGGCCCAAGCTCATTTGTATCTAATTATCAGAAGTGCTCCTCTTTTGAGCTGAGTTTTTTGGGTGTGTGTGTGTGTGTCTCTGTGTGGAGTGGGCAAGTGGATAGTCTCTCTCCTCTCACTCCATAGGTGTGTTCCCTGTCTCGGCCAGGTGTGTTGTGTAAGCCGAGTGGTGCCCCATAGTGTGTGTGTGTATCTTCCCAAGAGTGTGTGTCGGGTCGTTATAGAGGCGTTCTGTGTGTTTCCATCCCGCTCACAACGCATCCTCTCTTATTAAGCTTCCACAATGTGAAGCTCCGCACATCCATAGCTCTTTTTGTTGCCCTAACCATGCCGGGAGTTTTGATCCTGCTACTATTGTAGCTGAATCTAACTCTTCCACAAGTGTTTGGTTCACATATTTGTAACTATGGTCTTTTAGGTGTATTTTAGTTGTTGTCTCACCATGTCTGAGGTATATATGGTCGTAACCCCAATCTTGGACCATGTTCAATTTTCGCATGAATGGTTGTCCCAAGATGATCTCATAATTGTTCTTTTTGTCAAAATCGACTATTGCAAATGTATGCTCATACTCGATTCCGCATGAAGTGACAATCACTTTTTCTAAAAGTCCTAGAGGCTTCTCCATGAACCCATCTACCAATTGCAATTTCATTCTGGTAGCCCTCAAAGCTGGTTTTGCCCATTTTTTCTAGATTTCCTTGGTGGCGATAGAAACTCCCGCTCCACTGTCAAGAATAGCTTTGGAAACTACTCCTTGGAATTCTACTGGTAGCGTGGTGTTTCCATCTTCTCCCTCGCAATACTCTCCAACCTTGTTTAATGGTACTGGCCTAGTGTTTAGTTGAGGCCTGTCCAACTCTCTGATCCCTTCCTGTAGCTTCAAGGTGGGTCTTTCACTCCAAATTTTTCTAGGCATTTACCTACTGTGGTCCACATGTTTGGCCGTAACCTTAGGAGTTCTGCTAATGTGATGGTGCATGCCACCGGAGTGGACAACAACTCAATCAATCCTTGTGAATCCATCACTTTGTTAGAAGAAAGTCTTTGAGATGGGATTGCTCTCACTTCCGACTTGGCTTCATACTCTCTTAGGTAAGAGGGTAAAGTTCTCAGCGAGTCTGGTTGGCTGTGCCCGAACTAATTGATCCTTGGTCTCCCCCTTGTGAATGTATCTCAAAGTTCATTTGTGACCTTGCCTCAAATTCTTCAATAGGAGGTAAGGTTACATTCTCTTCTTTTCTCGTGCTATTCATGTGGTTACTCATCTTATTGGCCTCGTTGGCCTCACGGATTTGCTTCCACAGATCGTCTAGACCGTTATAGTCCTTACCCATTTCTGTCAATGTTTTAGGCTAGAACCTGTCACTTGCCTCATTTGTTGTATTTGGCACTATGATAGGCTCTCCTCTAGACTCATAGGTGTTAGTGAGTCTTTCCTTTGTTTCTACTTGTTCCTCTAAAGTTGGTTGGATAGGGGTTGGAGCCGGTGCCTCATACCAATTTGCAGGTTTACCCAGCGGGTCTTCCATCAATGATTGAGTTGTTTCAATCATCCTTTTACAAATTTCCAACCTTTGTTTTTCTATTTCCGCATATGGATAAGTCATCCACCTTTGCTCCTTGGTTTGGTTCTTTTTAAGTCTAGCTTCATAAGCCTTTAGAAGCGCATCCAACTGCTCATTTACCTTGTCAGCCATTACAGATCCTCCTAATCCCGCACTTTTGGGCTCTGCTATTTCCTTGGGTGCTATGGTTGTCGTGGTGTGGAACTTAAGCTAGCAAGATCTTCTAACTGCTCTAATCTATCCTTTGTATGTTTCAACTCCTCGGATAGAGTTGTTTGCTCTCGTTCCTTCCAAGCTTTCATACGCGTCTTTCTAGATTTCCAAGTGCTTCTCTGATCTTTCGTTTCTGAACTTTGGGCATCGGTTTTTGGCTCTTCAACTATGGGTTGGTTCGTCATTCTTTGAGCTTGGGCTCGTGTTACTGCCTGAATAGGTATGATTGTTTCATTTTTCGACCCTCCACTGGAAGGTACTGTTTCTAGCATGTTCAAGGTGGTTTTTGCTCCTTTGCTCGGGTTTTTAGGGCAATCGAGAATCAAATGAGTAACTCCACACTCAGTGAAATATGTGTTGACTCTAATGATTTCATATGAGGACAGTCTCTCAGCTAATGGTCTCCACCACACTTGTAGCAGGGTCCCTTGGGTTTTTGAGGTGCTCCTTGAGCTCCCCTTTGTTGGTATGCATGTCTCTGTCCGCCCATGACCCCATTGGCTATGAACAACAATGTTCGTTCATCTAAGCTATATCTTCCTTCTCCTGCTGCATGTGCAACTGTTGGTGGTCCTGTACTTCCTATCATGCTCCATGGTTCTGGTGTCGAGGGTTCTTCCGGTGGATAATAGACAGGGTTTGCCGCATATCCATTAGGATCTTCATAATATGTATGCATAGGCACCAAAGCCTTATCCTCTGTTTCGGTTACGGTTGGTGTGTATCTTATACCGACTGGTCGTAATCCCGGTAGGGGTGGTTGTTGCCCCAACATTGGTTGTGGTATTTCTACACCTACAGGTCCTGGTAGGTCTCCTGCTTGATATCTAGGCATCGGTGGAGCTTGAGGAGAAGCTACCGGAGCTTGGGGAGCGTAAGGTCTCTCTCTCACATATCCCTTGTTATAATAACATTCCTCGGTCCCATGGTTTGTCCATTTTTGTTCAATAGCACACCACTTGGGCTGTTTAGCCTGGGGTTTGGCGTACAAGTTAATCTTTTTTAGCACTTCATCTACAAGATGCTCTTGGTTTACAGATACTTCTCCTTTCGGTGCTGTCTTAGAAGACTTGCTTCCACTTTGTTGTGAAGACGAATCGTCATCAAGGTCCTTGAACTCCCCCTCTTTTTAGACCGCACAATTGTCCACAAGGTAATGAGCTTCCTTGGTCAACTCATTCAACATCGTGCTCCTCTTCATATATAGGTCTTTATGGAGATCCGCATTCCTTAGTCCCTGGACGAATATCAGCATGAGCCTGGACTGAGTTGGCAGTTCTTCCACAGGACAGAACTTAACATATCTTTTTAGTGTTAGGGCTGCTTTTCGTACAGATTCTCCATCTTTCTGTTTGAATTTATGGATTTGTGAGACGGTATTATGAGCTATCCCCCTTTGTGAGAATTCCTTGATAAATTTGTAAACACTTCCTCCAAAGACTCAAAGTCTCTACGCTCTACAGAGTCAAACCAAGTGGCAGCATCATCCTCTAGGGTTAGCCCAAACCCTGCAAATTGGGTAGGGAAGTCTAACACCTCTTCGGGTCTAATTACACGCACAAATGCTGCTACATGATCTCTTGGGTCTCTGCTTCCTGTGTATTTCTTGTTTACAAACCCATTTTTTCACTTGAGAAGGTCTAATTCTCCGATGGTCTACAAACCTCATCATTGGATCTCCACGTCCTAATCGATATACCTCCTCAGGTCTTCCATAATAGGCTAGTTCCTCTCCCTGTGGTGCTCCTAAGCCATAATTTCTAACGGTTCTCGCTGGAGGTGGTTCATCTCTTCGAACTCGTTCTATGGGTGGTCCTCTAGGCTTTGTTGACCCTTGAGTCTTTGGCTTACTCTCTCCTTGATACTTTGAATAGAGGGGTGGTTCTTGCAAATCCCTTAGCCCTCGTGCGGCTTGATAACCCTCTCGGTTTCGGTCTTGTTCCAATGTTGCACTCTGTCGAAGCCATGCCTGCAATGATGGCTAGTTTGCTGGTTGGTCTTGGTTGTTGAATGCTTGCGGTCGGGTGGAATGTGAGGTAGCGTCATACTCATCAGAAAAGGGATTTGTCGACTTACTTGGGGTGTAGGTGGCTCTTGGCACTTCTTCAGGGGCATATGCTGATGCTCCTGGACCTATTGCCCTTTCTACCTCCTCTGGGAGAATACGTTGGTATTCTCGCCCATATCTATCAACAAAAACTATACCCTTCCCCATGGCAGTTTCATAAGAGAATAAGTAAAGAACCTTGTCTTTGCTTAATTCGTTTACGTATGGTTCTTTGCTACGAAAGTAAGCGACTATACCCTCACTCTCATGCTTGTAGATTCGCACGTTCTCGTTATAAGTTGGAACCCTTGTTTTTTTCTTATCATACATAAAAATAGCTCCAGGCCGATCAATGTTTGGTGGCGGTTCTTGAGCTTCTGAAACCATTTTCCCTTTCGCCACGTTATCTCCATATCTGTTGTAATCTTCAGGGTTACTAACTATCAGATAGTGGTTTCCCTTTTCGTCTCAAAATTTATCTCCATTATCATAGACTTGGATTATCTCCAATCTCTGAAATGGCCTCTCTTCGATACAAATGCACTTGCGTCCTCGATAGTCAGAATAGACTAGGGCTCCCCTTGAGTTTGTTCCTTCTAAGAAGATCACAATGAGTTTGGAATCACTCAAAGGATTCAGGGAGGTGCTTCCTCCTGGCATTGGTCCGTCGTATGTGAAACCTCCTGGTTGTTGACTACACATCATGAAGAAAGATTTGTCTGACGAAGTGTCAGTATCGCTACCTTCCTCAATAATTGGTGCTAGCGGAGAATTTAGATGCGTAAAATTAAATAATTAAGTTCTTTCTTTCAAAGAGGAAAAAGAGGAAACATGTCCAGATGATATAAAATTAAATAATTTACGAGAGAGAGAGAGAGAGAGAGGTGGACCAAGCATGAGAGGGCATATACTCTCCCACAACCACATACAACCTTGCATGAGTTACACTCTCTTCGGTGGACACTAAGCTACCTTGGTCACCTGCCACCTTCTGGTCTCTAACAATGTATCTTCCTGATCTTAAATTCATCAAACTTATCAATGCAATTTATCACAAATCCAACCACTCACCTGGCAAAGGATTAGTCTCCGCACAACTTCTTGCTTAATTTTGAAGATACCTGTACACAAGCGTTTTATTTTGGCAATCGAATCAAAGCATTTATCTGCTAGAGGTTATCTTAGTAATGATTGGTATAACTGGAGAGTTAATCTCAACCACTATTGTATTTTATACAATGCTGATGTTCTGGATTAGGTCTGCTATTCTGGAACTGTGCTTCCCTCGGATGTTGGTCAATTTACGCGAAAAAGTCTGAATTCAGTCTTTGCTCCGTCAAATGGACAAACAAGGTCCAAATTCACTTCTGAAAGAATTTCTGGAACCCTTAAGCCAAATGGAAGCTCACTGTCTAAGCCCAATCAAATTTTCTCTTCAGTAAGCCCCAATAGACATCCTACGCGTAGGATGTGTCCTGCTTAGTTTTGCCTGGATTTTTGCACTATGGTTTCCCCTTGATGTGCTGAGTCTACAATTGTTTTTACTTTTTGATTTGGACACCTATTAGCTGGTCAATGAGTCAGAAATCTGTTCCGACAGCCTGTTGCTCAGTCTAATCAACTCCAATTTGGACCAAAATTGACTAGGAGGCTTGCTTTAGGCTATACAACACCTTGCTATGCCCACTGTCAATGTCTGGCTTCAATTTCTTACTTTAGACATCCTACGCGTAGGATATATTTTTCATCAGAATGGCTTCAAACTCAAAGCACAGGCTCCCCTTGAGTTGCTGATCACTTTGGTATACTCAAAATTTGGTTTGAAGTTCAAAATCACACAGAAGACATCCTACGCGTAGGATGTCTATTTGGCATGTTTGACCCCAGACTTGACCCACAGTTTCCCCTTGATGTCAGTAACCCAATGGTATGCTTAGATTTTGGTTTGGATTTCAAAGGTCCCCAATTTTAGCTGTTCGTGCCTTTTTCAGTCAAAAGTGCTAAAGTCTGCTTTGAACCAAATTTTCTCACCCAAATGAGGTGAAACCCCTCTCAGTCACTCAATATATCATGCAAGACATGCTCAGCCATTTTATGGTTTTGATCTCAAAATAATGTTTTGGCACAATTTGGGTAGGATGTCTGGCAATTTCAGTCCATCTGGCCTTATCCTGTCAAGATATGGTCAAATTTCCACTTTCCAGTTAAAATTAGGGTAAACCCCACCTTCTGAACACAATGGTCAACTCAAAATCTCAAAATTCCCACCAAATTAGCCTGTAGACATCCTACGCGTAGGATGTCTCCTGGCTTGAAATTAATTTTTTTTCTGACAGAAATGCTCCTGATGCTCTGTAGCTCTATCAGAAACACTCACAGTAACTTTTGGATTTCTTTTAGGCTTTCAAACACACTTTTGCGTCTTTTTGCGTCTTTTACAAACTTGTGATGATTTTACCAAGCAAGTATACATGCATGAAATGCTCTAGATCCTGAATCATAATGTCCTACTTACTCTACTCCTACTTATCATGTAAAATGGTGATAATGGTGTTTTGGTTGCTTTTTGGCCTTTCCGGACTCTCAAGCTCTCCTCTCACCGCTTCTACCACTCCAACTCCTACTCAAGAACTCGACTACTACCTAAAACTATCTTGGTCTACCTAATACCTAAGTCAAAGGATCTAGGCCAGACACACGCTTCCTAGACTCCCTCTAGGACCTAGAGAGTCCTCCACCATATCCTGTGATCCTATCTAAATGTAAAACAAGACTTTTGGCAAGCCAAAAATCCCAATCCTCAAGGATTAGTCTCGGTCACCTACAAAAGGTTTTCGTCCCCGGCAGCGGCGCCAATATTGGACGGATACGCCGCGACGGACATCAGCACAGCAAGAACTCACCTAACATATAATGTCAGCTAAGGATGAAGATCGACCCGCAGGCGCATGGAAGCAAGCATAAGGTGTCAACCTACACTCGACCGACTCCTAACTAATTCCTACAGAGGTCTCTACCAATTGTCTAAGTCACAGCCTTCAAGAGTGCATAAGAGGAAACTTCCTACAACGCTTTCTAGAGCCGAACACCCATCAAACAATCTTGAAACACCATAGAACTTGAAGGAGACCCTACTAACACCAATAGGTCGCTCTCCCTAAGGTCTATGAACCAAAACCCCAACCCAAAACACCCTGTGCAAAATCACGTAGAATGTCTGGCCGAAATTTACAGGTCTTCGTTTCTGAAATCTAAAGTGCCTAATGTGTAGCTCTACTCAATGTGAACGCGTGGATATGCTGCAATGCAAAATCGGACAACGTATGCTCACCAAAACACCAGATGAAGCTCGTAGAAGGAGCTCGCAAAACTGGACCGTATGCGCGCAATGTAGGTATCGGCGCGTAGCTCTCGTCGGGGGCAACACACTGCACTTCTCCGCACTCAATTCCGACCACCGGTGCACACGTAGCGTCAAGATGAAGCTCACACTCTCTCTCGTACACAATATGCTCACTCACAGACTTCAAAACTTATTTTTTTTTAAATGACAAAAGGTCCTTTCATTAAGGTCAAAAAGTGGTATATATACCTTACAATTCTCAAACCCTAAAGTTCCAAAATCAACCAACTACTCAATCTAACTATCAAAACTGGGATACAATCTGGAAACTTCTGTAAGTCCTAATATTTACAAGGTGAAAATCAGGTTTTCCTCAATGAATGAATAATTACAAAAAATAATAATCTTCCGAGTAGTTAGTTGCCGTGGGGTATGTCCAGCTTCTAACATGCATTGAGTGCAACAGGTACTCAGATGAATTCAGCACTATGAGATTTGCATGTAGCTGAGATTCCGCATTGAGCATTTGAGGACAAATTTCCAAGGCAATCACGGCAAATCTCCGACTTGTTGTACAAAATTTTCAAAATCCTTTGAAGGCACAGTCTTGGTCTCGGTTTTATTTGCGGAGAGAATAGCTTGTAGTCGGGTCTAGAAAGTGCCACTATAAATGTTTAAGCTCTCATGGAGGGCGCACCTTGAAGCAAACTAAGAAGATTACCCGAGGAGATTGCTTTCAGAGTCCCAAAGAGGGAGAAAACATTGATAATATGGCTTCATTTGCACAAGGGACGTTTCAATCACCGCTTCAAAGCAATCTTGATCAAGTCATGGTACTTATAGTTTTGGTTCTCACGGTTGAGGCCATCACTCTCTGCAAGGGCTTACAATTCTTCATGCAAGGCATGCTAGTGAAGTGGATCCAATTCTACCGCTTCCGCTAACACACTCGCAACTCTGTCAAGGACAGACTGCGGATGGATTGTTTAAAATGATTTTTGGTTGCTATCAACACACACCAACACTACAAAGAACCTAAAATTTTGACTAGATTCACCGGCAAGGGGCCCTATTCAAGTCATTTACAGTCACGGCCCATACACGGTAGATGGTCAAGATTTGACTTATGTTTTTCGTTGCCTCTCTTGATGAGAGCGTCGTACCGATAGATTGTGGTATGCTTATAGGATAAGCAGCAATTCAGGCATAAGATGTCTAAGAGCACACATTCCAGGCACACACTCTACAAATTTAAGAAAAGTTCCTCAGCCCAGCATGCTCTTCTTCTCTCTCTTTCTCTTATTTCTCTCAAGAATAATGAAAAATTTCTAAGAAGCCTTTCATACATGTTTTGTTTGGGAGTCAGTATGAGCCAAGTTGCTCTAACTCTCAGCTAAAAATGGGCCAAGATTCCATTCACATTAGTTTTCATCGGTTTATCGATTGAACACTAATTGCCGTAAGAGCTAGGAGCCATACACAGGTTGGCCAAGAGCCATTGTTAGATCTTGGGTAAGACCCAACTATTGGCATTCCTTGGGTGATTGTTCTTAGGATCGAACAGATTTGCCCAGTGGAGTACACATCGAACATCTTGATGTTAATGGACGAGCAAGAGTGTTGTCATTTCGGAGGATTAGGTTGTCACTTTTGCACTATATGTTTCTAGTGCGATGCTCAAGTTGAGTTTTTGATACTCTTGCACTTACATCAGGTGATCTATACCATGGAGTCTAGAGGCAGCAAACAGTTGAGACAGCATGGCTATTGATATGAACTAGGCATCTCACTTGTGTGGATTTCTTGCTCTCTCTATAGCACTACGAATATCTATGGCATCACAGTTTTGGGGTATGACCCAGCGGGTGTTTATTAAATCACCACATACGCATTGAGGATCACATTTTGATCTTTTATACTTTCAAGCAAAGAATTCCGCAATCTACCATGCGGTAGCGGAAAAAATCAACTTTTTAAGTTGATTATCCTCATTCTGTACACGGTTAACTAGGTTGGTTACCGTTACCTGCTAGTTGCGCAGTTCTACAAAGGGTCTTACTAAGGCGTTTGACTACGTAGATTCTAATCCAAGGGCTTGGATTGCAAAGGCAACAGCAAGCGTTCCCAGTGCAATGTTGTTTGTTTTTTCAGGTAGGAGACGTGCTCCTCTCCATTTGAATACGGGTAAGTGAACATTACGTTTAAATCTCCAGGTACACATCTATTGATTTGGTGTTATTTCATTTTTAGTATGCTTTGCTTGGTTTTTCAAGACATATAAGTACGCTTGAATGTTACAGAGCCATGCCAAGGGCATGTCGGCACAAAGTATTTTGGGTCAAGTGTCCAATCTATCTTTCTACCTTATGCTGTTACGAAACTACTTGTAGGGTTCAATTTGGCACATGTTGTCACATGGGATACAACATGGTCTAAGAACTCAAGGATTTCGGTTTAGCCAGTGTGGACCAATGAATGAGGGTCCCTCCCACTCTTGTCGGTCACAGAGTGTTTAGAGTTACCTCCACACACAAGTACATCTTGTACTTGACGGATGTTGTTTTTTATACATCCTCACATGAGACATATTCCACATGTGGAGAATATGAGTCTCTGGACTGACATTGGCACCATTATTTCAATTATGTGTCACGACAAAGTCCAATTACGTGCTGGTCAAATCTGTTTTCTAGACCATTTTCAAAACAACGTATCAGGAGCAATTTTAATGGCCAAAAAATAATAATTTGTCGGATACTTAGAATGACTTGTTCACGTACAAGTATCACTAAACAACATTACAGATGGTTGTTTATACATATAGCAAGGCTCTAAGTTGTTAATGAAAAAGTTTCATTGTTTGTACCTAGAAGTGATCCATGTTTCACCTTCTATTATGGTTCAGACGTATCAGCAAGGCTGGCACAAGATTGCAACTGAAAGTATTTAGTTTCTTTTCAAACCTATTTACATTCCTTTTTAATGTGTGCAGGTGCATCACATTTTCCATAAGTATTGGCAAGGATTACCATGGATATATAGGTTCGGATCTGTTTTTTGCTAAATGCTTGCACACTAGGTGTTATGGGCCCTAGTGTTTAGCAAAGGCTGATTTGGAACGGCATGCATATTCCTCAAGTTGTTGCTTAGGAATCATTTTGCACTCTAAGTGAAGTATCTCTATGAGATTACTTTTTAGGTCTACCAATCACCAACAGAGGTCATGGCTCGGTTTGGATACTTGTAGATTTTTCAAGTTAACCATGAGGGTTATTCATTCCACTGTTGATTCTTCAGCAATGTGGTACGATATTGTTATCTCGTTTACCAGCCATCTGTAAAGTCTGGCTGTAAACCGTGGGGAAAACACACCTCAGTACTGTCACTTATCCACGGGGATATGCAGATTACAAAGTGTAATCTTGTGCTAAAGGATATGCAAGTGCGTACGTTAGCACCACGGATCCAATTAGTAAGCATTTATTGCTCTTCTTGGAGTTTACTTACTATCAGTTAATGCATGTTGCGACTCAGTAGTCTCTTCATGTATAAATCAGGTTCTCAACCTTCACACTCGTTAGGGTGGGGATGTTTACTGATGCAATTTGAGAACAAGTCAAGGACTTAAACTTGGCTGATGAGTTATGTTAGCAAGTTACTTTCATGAAAAGTGACAAGAGGTACTCTTTTTGGTACATCTTAGTTGTGATAAGCTTGTTTACCATGCTCATGAGCGTTCTAAATGGAGTCTACACACTATGTTTGGATTGGAACCGGTACCATCAGATGGTTGCAAATGGACAACAATGTAGAAAATCAAGATATTAATCTTGGTTTCATTGAACCTCCTACTGTAGCAGGTTCCGTTGGATCCATGAAGGATGCCACTTGAGAAAACATTAGTGTTCTTAAGAAGAAGTCTCCCACTTTTTTTTTCGAGGACGAAAACTCTTCTTAAGGGGGGAGTAATGTCAGGACACCGGCAAGGCCGGACTAGACAAGGGCAGGGCCGGGCTAGGCGATGTGGAACAGGGAGTCCAATTAGGGCAAAGGGCCAGGGGCTTGCCTATTAAAAAGGGTGGTTCGGTGGTGGACTCTCATACCCTAGTTTCCCCTGCTCTTACAGCCTTGTCTAAATCAACATCTTCTTCCTTTTGTTGCTCCTCTTGAGGATCTACATTGCTAGGAGGTTCTCCTTGTTTATTTCCTTCTTCCAACTCTGTATTTATGAGTGAATTCTGCTGAACTGAATGAGTGCTCTCATTCACAGGCATGGAATGAGAAGCTTCTTGTGTGCTATCACATGGCACAATTGCCAATGGAATGGATGATTTTCCAAGAGTGGTATTTCTTTTCTTCAATGCTTGTAAGATGTACAAAATGACAAAAAGACCCAAAAATGACAAGGGCAAAACCATGTTAAAAGATTGCATGTCAAGCTATGTCTTTTTTATATAAAATGACAAGAGCAAATCCATGTCAAAAGATTGCATGTCAACAAGCTATGTTTTTTTAAACAAATAAATTCATCACATACAAAGAAGTATTGAATGGCACAACACTTTAAATAAGAGCTTGTTGACATGCATGTTTTTGTACTCTCTCAAAAACACGCTCATTGTACATCACACTCATTATACTACACCACACTCATTGTATGATGAAGTACTAAACAAAGAGCATGTTCACATGCACACTTTCGTACTCTCTCAAAAAAACAAACATGCATGCACAATTTTCATCCTAAAAGAGAGACGCTCGACTAACTTGATCTTGAAGCCCAAAAAGTTGAACTTGAGTGCAATTTTCAGTTAACGGTTACTCTCTAACTCCTTGCCTCGCAGTTTTGCAACTTGAAAGAGATATTAGTGTCAATTCCTTTTGATTTTGCATCATCATCTAGAAAAACAAACCCCACACTCTCAACGTTACACATTATCAACCTCAAGGATCTCAATATAGATATAGATATAGAATACAATCTCTCTCTCTCTCTCTCTCTCTCTCTCTCTCTCTCTCTCTCTCTTCCCAACACCCTTCCTTCCTCAATATAGATATAGATATCGAACATAGAAACTAGACACTGTGTACCATAGACATACACTATTTAAATATACATATACATGCACAAATTCCAGATGGTAACTACCAAATGCTTCAAGGAGAGTTTACTCAATTCACTGGGGAGAGCTATCATGAGTGCAAATGGTTACATCCTGGCCACACAATTAACAGTTGATAAGAATCTAAATACTGCAAAAGCTCGAGAAGAGCTGAGAAATAAGTACCCTGACGGGCATCATTCAGGTAAAATAAGCCCCATTATTTTACTTTAAAGGTTGGTTTGTGTTACAGTTAAACGATGGTTTTGAGTTTGGTTGACATTATTATTGTCAATATTGAGAAATCCCTTTTGGTTAACTGCCACAATATGAAGAAATTTTTATAGAGTCAACTAAAAGACAGTCTCCTCAAGGCTCTGTTAAATGAGCGTTTACTCAATGAATATTGTTATCTCAGGTTGCCTCAAACATAATGTACAATTACTTGTGATCTCAGGTTGCCTCAAACTTGTGCAGGTAACAAAGTCAATAAGAGATCAATATTTGAAGTCACCTTCAGAAGTGAACTCGGATGCATTGCTCGTATGCAAAGATTCACAAAAAATAAATGCATGAAATCGAGACTACAATATACACGCAACTGAAATTTTTGCTTCACATGGGCAATGAAATCGAGACTGCAATATACACACAACTGTTGAATTTCGTTTGTTGTCGAATTTTGTTTGCTGATTTCTAACAAAGCAAGCATCATTTAACCCTTGTATTTAACGCCCTTCTACATCCCTGTTGTCATTTGCCTCATCAAGTGTTTTTTAATTGACATTCTCTTCATCACCTTCATCTCCTTGTTCACAGTCTTTCATATGTTAAGGTCTAAGGAACACTAATGGTGGGTATCTTCATTCTAAGACAAATCCTCATCTTCCTCATCAATTGTTTCTTCATTGACATTCTCTTCATCACCTCCATCTCCTTGTTCATCAACCTCATCCCATGTGCATGCATTGCTTCATTTGTGAAACTTGATATACACATCATGTGTATACTTAAACTTCATCTTTGTCGAAAAAACATAATTTGTAACGTATACGCTATGTGCATGTGTGTGTGTGTGTGTGTGTGTGTGTGTGTGTGTGTGTGTGTGTGTGTGTGTGTGTGTGTGTGAGAGAGAGAGAGAGAGAGAGAGAGAGAGATCTACGAATCTAGCCACAAATCTACCCACACAATATTTAAAGAACCTCCCACTTAAGCCACCACAATGTTTAAAAACAAGGCCAGTTCATGCCACCTAACATAATCTTGAATATTCACTGTAGTAAACCCTCCACAGAATGGCTCCTTAACTAGGAAAAAATGCCATCTAAATTTTCATTTCCCCTTTCCCTTGAGGGGAACCACGATTCCCCGTTGTCCCCCCCTCGAAGGAACAGATTTCCCCATTTTTTCAAGCATTTCCCATTTCTCTCCAAAAAAATGGTGTTCCCCCTTGTTTCCCATTACTATGAACTGGATATTGATCCTAGTGCATCAAGAGTTTAGAATGTATCTCATGGCTAGACAATGATCGAGGTGCATCAATAGTTCTACACTAGATGAGATGACTATTAATTGCTTGCATCTGAGTCTTCGGTGTAAACTTACATGCTTTATGACAGTGGACAAAAGGGACACTTTTAAATACCTAACCTAGAGAAAAGATGACATGGCACTTTCCCTTTAAAAATGCACTGCATTTTATGAATTACCATGTATGTTTGCAAGGAAGGCTTGCGGCAGCTTTTGTCCTTGGAGACTGCGAATGAAAAGCAAGGTTTCCAGAACTGACTAGCTTTAGGGGCGCCTTGTCTTTAGGGCCATGTTTACCTACAAAGAAAGGTCAGGGCCTCTTTCTCTTACAGAGAATCCATGTACTTGCAGAGAGGTCTCTTGTGGCAGCAGTACTTTGTAAACCATCAATAAAGAAAGAAATACCGAAAGGGGTGCGAGTCTTTGAGGCCAATGCATTTGGAAGCAGAACTCTGCTGCTTTGTGTCTGACTCTGTGTGTGTGTGTGTGTGTGTGTGTGTGTGTTTTTCAAGCTCGATTGCTGCTATTTCTGTTCACGTGTTGCTATTGATTTCTCACTTGGGTGTCCAAGCCTGTTCAACACAAGGAAGGATAAGCTAGTGCACCAATATTTTGGTCAAGAGTTAGAACTATTTGGCTCTTGATGCAAAGTGGATGGAGGACTCAGCACCTTGTCCTTAGTTACTAGAGTTGTACCTTGAGGCTTTTGGTTTAGCATCGTCTATTCCTTAAGTGCATGTCAAATTTGCACGTTGAATCTCGTGCGGTGTGCGTTGCATAAGAGGAGAGCCACTCCACTCCTCTGTCACAAGTTACTTGGATGGAATGAAGTCATTAATTTCTCCATGAGGTTTTAAGGGTACTGATAGGGTGATAGTATCCTGCCGAATGACTTTATGAAAAGATGTACATTGAAGTAGAGATTGATTTATCCTTGCAAACGTTTGTTTGTTTGAGAGGACACTAATAATTGGTACGATAAATTCAATGCATCTAGATATTTGTTAGAAATTTATCGATAGGGATGTGATGGCTAAATGATTTATGTCATTTGTGGATGTAATCCTAGTACATCAAGAGTTCTATCTAGATGAGATGACTGGATATGATCTCGGTGCATCAAAACTTCCGCAAGGATGAGATGGCTAGATAGTGATATGTGCATCGATAGTTCTGGAATAGATAACATGACTAGTTTCATTGTTTTGCATATGAGTGTTCAATGTCAACTATGTGAATGTAGATCCGAAATCCAATGTGGATTAAGATTTGTGTAGATGCATGCTTTGTGAATGTATTGTCTTATGGAGATGGTCATTCGCATGTCAATCAAATTTGAGAAGGAATGTGAATATGATAGTAATGATATTCAATAGAACACATCTGTGAACTGATCCACAAGGTCTAGATGTGATCACTAAATAGGTTACAATGATCATGATTCATATTTGAGATCTCAAAATGCATAATGATGTGAATTTTATGCGACTATTCAGTGATTGGTGCCTTTGTGCAAGTGCTAGATATGTGCAATCTAGTACATGGGTACATAGAGTCACTATCTACTGAGCTAATTTCTATCCTTGTCTGTTTTGCAATCGTAATTGAGGGAAGAAGGGGGAACATCACAAATGTGATGACATAGCATTTAAACTTAAAAGAACCTTTTGAAGTGCCCAAAAGTGGACGAAAACGACCAGAACCAATTTCTCATTGGAAATTGATGACGTAACATGGTGTACAACCATGCCAAAATTCACAATGCATTTTTCGAGACTTGCTCTATGGACGCCACCTTTTCATATTTTTGGCCTTGGGCCTTTAAATATGAGCCTTGGGACCCTACTCTAGGAGTTTAGACCGCATAAATTGCAGAGGTGCTCCTTGACCGTTGTACTTCACGAATCATCAAAAAAGAAGGAAATACCGAAAAGGGGCGTCCGTCTTCACGGCCAGTGCATATGGAAGCAATGTTCCGCCACTTCATGTCAACTTCTATCTCTACCTCTCTCTTCAGTTCAGTTTGTTGTAGTTTTTGTTCCTGTTGCATTTCTTGATTGGGTGTCCAAACCTATTACAAAATACTTTGGCATCCCCACTATCATTGTCAATGACCAATATTATGTCCACACCAACACACATCAATTGACCCGCCCATCTTCTGAGCATTAACTATTTCTCCGCTTTATTCAATTCTTATGTTGAGATATGCTATTCGTTTTGCGACATCAAGCAAAGCATAGGAAGCAGCACCAATATGTGAAATACAAACAGGGCTTGTTCAAGCAAGAGCACATAAGGTAACATTGTCATTCTCACAGTGTAGAATAGATGTTCCTAAGCATTATGTAAGGAGTAGGATCATCAGGATCCACAATGAAAGCAAAATGAGTTACTCGTTCGGCCCTTCGCACATCCATTTGATGCTTACACGCAGCAAGTAAAATAAGCAATGGAATGATCATAGGATCAAAAGGCATTTTGTTGACCATGTACTCCGCTTCAGCCAACCTTCCTGCTCTCCCAAAGAGGTCAACCATGCAATTATAATGCTCAGCTTTAGGTGAAATTGCTTTGTCTGCAATGAGCAAAATAAAACAACAGCAACCCTTAGCAATTAGTCCAGCATGACTGCATGCGGACAAAAGACTGACGTACGTGATGGCATTGGGCTTTATTCCGTCTCGCTGCATGTTGAAGTAGAGTTGAAGTGACTCATTCCCATACCCACTCTGCCCAAATACCGTAATCAATGCATTCCAAGTGTCTACTTCATGCTTGGGACCTGCCAAAAACATCTTCAATGCATCCTTTGGCTTACCAAGTTTGCCGTACGTATTGATAAAAGCTGACCCTAGTGCTATATCAGGTCCAATATTATTGCCCAGGAGGTACGTATGCAAGCGAAAAACGTCCCCTTCTGTTATCTCCATTGTGCATGCCCTCAGAATGCTTATAAAGGTTACTTTATCTGCTATGACACCTTCCCATTGCATTCTGTGGAATAGTTCAAAAGAAAACATTCCATAGCCATTTTGCGAGTACGCACCTAATAAAGCATTCCAACAAGAAACATTGTGATGTTGATTGCTTTCAAATATCTTTTGGGCATTTATGAGTGCATTACACTTGCCATACATATTCACAAGTGCGCTAACAACCAAAGCATCAGCCTTGCATGTGCTCCACAAAATACGAGTGTGTGTCTGCTTGCCCACAGCAAGATCGTTTGGGTGTGTGCATGCAGAAAGGGTGGAAAGAAAGGTTACATTGTCGGGTAAAATGCCTTGAAGATACATCAGACTACAAAATTCTTTGACTCTGTCCAGCAGCTCACATTGAGCATATGCTGCTAGTAAAGCATTCCATGTCACCAGATTTACGGCAAGAAGTCTGCAAAAGAGCTTCTCCGCCTCCTCAAGAAGGCCATGCTTACCATATATATGCACAAGCGATGTCCCTACGCCAATGTCTCCCCAAACATTACTAGCGATAGCAACAGCATGAAGGCACTTGGCATCAAAAATGGTATCCGGCTTGGTACAGGCCGAGACGACACTAACAAGGGTAACATGATCAGGCAGGACACCTTCACAAAGCATTCTACCATGCATCGATAAGGCTGACGACCCTTGCTGACATTGACTATAAGCTGCAATTATTGTGTTCCAAGTAAGTAAAGTTCGACCACTAAGATGCTGAAATGCTCTGTAAGCATCTGAAAGACTTCTACTCTTGCTGTACATATGAACAACAGCACCTGCGACTACAACATCCGAAAAGAGTCCAACATTCATGGCAAATGCATGCATCCTTTGGCCTTCGGCAAGGGATCCTTCACACGCACATGCTTCAAGGACTGCTACTAGGGAAACCTTACTAATTGCTAATCCTTCCAGTTGAAGAAATTTAAAAAGCTGAAAGGCTCTCTCGCCATCATGATTATTTGCATAAGCAGTGATAATAGCATTCCATGAAATAATATCTTTCTTACGCATCTCCCTAAAGATGCTCCATGCATCCTCGCATAAGCCGCATTTGCCATACATATTTATAAGGGCATTGCCAACAGATACGTCAGAAGCAAACTCGCTGTCAAGAACTAACGTATGCATATATTGCCCTTCAAATAAAGCGACATCATTAGCCGAGGCAGAGAGTAACGTGATAAATGTAATTCTGTCAGGAGTTACATTCTCCTGTTTCATCGTATTGAATAGAATAAAAGCCATTTTCACTTCACCATACTGTGCATAAACAGCAATTATAGTATTCCAGGAGACAAGATCTTTCCTTTCCATCAAATTGAAATTTTGTTGTGCATCTTCCAAGCTACCACACCGTCCATAGAAACTAATAAGAGCATTTCCAACTAGAACATCTCTCTCAGATTCATGCTCTATAACGGAGACATGCAGTAGCGCACCTTCAACCAAATTTTCACATGCAAAGAGGATGCTAATGAAAGAAAACTTATCAGGGTAAGTACCACTAAGCTCCATTTGGTGGAACAAATTCAAAGCCTCCCTCACCTGCTCTTGCAATGCATAGGCCCGAATCAGAAAATTCCAAGAATAAACATCTCGATTGTGCATGCCAATAAAAATTGCACGAGCATCCAGAAGGGCTCCACAGTTACCATACATATAACCAAGGCAATTTGAAATGAAGGGAATTTGCTCATATCCATTTCGTACTATATGATCATGAGCTATTTTCCCACCTGACAGCAATCCGTTATGCCCACATTGTTGCAAGATAAATGAGAGATCAGAAGGGCTAAATGGAAAAGAGGGGGTTTCAGCTTTCCCTGAGGTACCACAATGCAAAGCCTGTGTAAAATTATGAATAGTAAGAGAGCTTAGTCTTGATGTGTCACAGAGGCATAACTGCTTGGAAATGTGCTCGACGGGTCGAATGGGAAATGACGATTTCCCCTTGATGGAATCATGCAAAGCTGAAGATGGTTCACTTCTATCATCTTCCAGCAAGGCATTCACAGCATATGTACGACCAAACCGCAAATGCCGTCCACTCGCTAACCATGCTGAGGAATCTCGTAGCAGCCACAGAGAAATGTCAAACTCACAAGGAAGCTTGCTGTGAAATAGGTTGTAGACAGAATGGCAATTGATAGCCATCCATGGCTCCGATGGCCTCATGGGCCTGCATCAATCGGTATTCCAATTGTATCCTCATTGGAGTCAGTATTGTTCAGGACGGGGTGTGCAAAGGCCCTCCACCTGCATCCGTTTCTCCACAAGCGGCATGGATTGCTGATAGGAATGAAGCGCGCTCCTGGCGGCAGTCTGAGGAGAGGAAACGCGTTAGCGGAGGAGTCTCCATACAAACCTCTCTGACGAGCGTTGAGGTCCCATGGATTGTTCCTACTTCTCTGCTCAAAGCTAAAATTTGACTCTCTCATGACGATCACGTGGGTTCAAAGTGGGGAGGCGGAAGACGCCCCCTAAAATCCCATCTTCCGGGTGGAGGAGAATCCCATCTTCCGCGTGGAGTCAACCGTGAGAAGAGGGTGGAAGAAGGGATGTTGATTGTCTGACGCCGTCTATTGTGAATGCAATTCATGCTCACGTGGAGAGCGAAGGTGGGGAGGGCGAGGGGGGGGCGGGGGGGGGGGGGGGGGGGGGGGGAGGGTCGGAAGAAGCATTGCAATTTTCTTCCATGCGCTGGCAGTCCCGTGTACTGCTTCCTTCCGCCTGATGTGAGGAGGCTTTCCTAGTTGGCGAGCAACGATTGGCTGCGGCGGGTGCACTTCAATTTTCTGCCGCCACCCGATGTGAACCCAGCCATAGATGGCAAAACTCTCTCGCTCATGACTAGTGTTCCAAACCAGTCTGCGAGTTTGTCTCACTCTGCCTTTGACGAGAATGAATGAATGAGAGAGAGAGAGAGAGAGAGAGAGAGAGAGAGAGAGAGAGAGGAGGGGGTTGTCATAAAATCTAATATCCAAATGATTTTCTCATATTAAACTGATCATTTAATGTGGGAGAATAAACGGGAAGAAGGGTTAGAATATAGACATGTGCTTATGGATCTGTATCAACACAGGGCCAAAGTGAAAGGGTCCAAATGAGAGATGGTATGTGAAAGAGCAACGATACCTAATGGAGCCTAAAGACCTTAGGGTTAGCTTTATTAAAGACCTCCAAAAGTTAGTGTTAAAAAGTCATTTGACTTAGGCAAGCTAGGACTAACCTTGAAATGGGAGCCCTACCCAAGCTAGAGCTGACCTTGAGGTGGGAACCCTACCCAAGCATGAGATGCTTGTCGGCTTGCTAGCTAAAGTGTTTAAAACGTTTGTGGGAACCTTGCCCAAAGCTTGAGGTGATTTTTATGCTTAAAATAACTAAGGTTCTTGAGGTGTTCAATTCAAAGATTAACCCTCAAGAGACATCAATGGTTCCTATGCTTGATTGACAAAGTGCTTTAAGTATTCAATTCAAACCAAATGACTTAAAAAGCATAAAAGACACATGTTCAAATGATCCTCCCACAAGGTGTTTGAATCCTACTAATGATCCTCCCAGAAGGTGTTTGAATCCTACTGGATAGGTTTTAAAGGGGTCCAATGAGAATTTAAATGCATAAAAATAATCAATTAAGTTCTTTCTCTCAAAGAGGAAAAAGAGGACACATGTCTAAATAAAATAATCAAATAAGATGAGAGAGAGAGAGAGAGAGGTGTGGACCAAGCATGAGATAGGGGTATACTCTCCCACACACACACACACACACACACACACACACACACACACGCACACACATTCTCTCGTTGTGTGGAGTGCAAAGTGCAAGAGCTCCAACTCCTTCTCCAAGGTTGTTTTAAAAAGTGGAGAGCCTACACCAACACTCTTGGCTATGGAATGCAAATCCAACCAAGAGCCATGCTTCAATGCTTAAGCTTTCCATCTTCTTGATCTTCATTACTATGCTATTACGCTATGCTAAGCAAGAAGAGTGATGATAAGTGAGAAACTATTTCTTTCTGCCATGGATGATTGTTCTTCCTCTTCCCTACCCTCATTCCCTGCTAGCTCTCTCCACCTTCGATGAGGCCTTGGGATTGAGGCTAATGCTTTTTGCAAAGTTTATGGTATGCTTGTGATGCATGAGGCTTTCCATCTTCATTGCATCACCTAAGTCACAAGGAACACAAAGATTGTATTATATCAAGTCTCTCTTGATGGGAGAATCTATAATACAAACTTCTTTTGGAGGGGGGATCGGCTCCAAGTAAATCTGGTCCTCAACTATTGTCATGTTCTTTAATTCTCTCTCTCTCTCTTGCAAAAGTATTATCCATGCCAAGTTAGTACTATGTTACCATCAATTAAGTTCACCCTCTATGTTCTCAAAGTAATCTCACAAAAATGCTCACTCGAATTCTCTTAATTCCGTTATTATCAAAGTACATAGGCCATTTCCATTACATTGGTATTAGAACATTTGGTTTCTCTTTTCTTGCTTAAAAAGAGAGGTCCTTAAGTAGCCTATTAATGGTTGATTTTATTAATTATATTATGTTAAGTGGAACTGGGATCTATTATCTGTTTTGTTGAGCCCACTATGTGGGATATGGTGCACACCTAGGGAGCTTTGGTCTTAATAATGGGGTCTTTTTAGACTAGCCTACGGCTTTATCATTATTGAGCCATAAGAAGTCTGAAAGGAGCTATCCCTCGACAATTCTGCTATGTTAGTCCCACCATACTACTAATTAACCAATTCAAGCCGTGGGTGTAGATACTTAAGTGTCTTTTTTCAAAGTAAGAGGATTAGCAACTAAGGTTATAAATTGCCAAAGAATACACTAAGTAAACACATAAGTGTAATTAGCATGGCTGACAATAACCAAGAGAGTAGAATGAACATTGCTAACTTTGATTTTGCACATGAAGGTGCTAATGATGATGCCCCTATGTTTATCAATTATCTTGTGACTAGGTTGCATCAAGCTATGGGCAACCCTACTTTGCCAGCCAAAGTTACTCAACAACTTCATGCTTATGGGATTTCCCTTCCTCTCCAAGAAGAGAGAGAGCTTAGGAGGCCTCTTGATGAGACCCCCAAAAGAAGACTCTCTCCCATACGAGAGGAGCAATCCAAAGATCAAGAAATCAATGAATCCCTAAGTTCCTCTAAAGATGTGGCTCCACGAAGACGGCCGTCTAGACGATCGCCAACTCCTCCCATGAGGAAATGATCAACACACAGTCCTTCTCGTCACTTCGAAAGGAAAGAGAGGAAACAAAAGAAGAAAAGGTCAAGAAAGAGGTCACCCTCTTCTTCTTCTTCTTCACCTTTCTCCTCTCCTGACGAAAGCTATGACTATTCTCCTAGAGAATACAAGAGGGGTGGACATCGCAAATCATACCCTGCATGGCAAAGATCACAGAAGCTCTATAAGTTCAAAGAGGGAGGAAAGAGTATCTCTTTTCTCACCTATGATGGAACCTTTGGTGCCACCGACAAAGTATTGGCCTTCATCCAACAATTTGATGCGGCCTTTGGAGACGAGGGCTTCACGGAGTCCTCCAAGCTACACCATGTAGCTATGCACTTCCAAAACTCGGCTCGTCAATGTTGGACTAGCCTTCGTGGCAACGGTGAAGCCCCAAAGACATGGAAAACTCTATGAGTTTCCATCATGAAGAAATTCCTTGCAAGCGATGCAAAGGATAAAGTACTTATCAAATGGCGCAGTTTGAAGCTTCTCTCACATGAGTCTATTCACAAATATGTGGACAAGTTTTGGGATTTACATCTCAAGGATACTGTCTTCCAAAAGATAGACTTCGTCGAGCAAAAGCAACAATTTTGTGCGGGATTATCCACCACACCATGGTTGCTTCCCGCATCAATTTCCAACAAGGGGCTAGACAAAATGTCAAACCCATGGAAAACAAGACAAAAATGATGCAAAGGGAAAAACCAATGCCCAAAATTTTGCCCAAGGCACTTCTACAGCAACAACAATAGGTCCAAGGAGAAGGGAGTTTACAAAGGTAAAAACAAACGCTCTCATGAAGAGCTTGACGCTTTTTGCAAGGACCATAAGTGTTTAAAGTGTGGGGAGCAAGGACATGGCTATCATTCTTGCCCCAAGAAAAATGCTCGCAATGAGACTCCTAGGGCTTCCACCATCGAAGATCCAAAAGAGGATGCTCATTGCAAAGGATCATTTCTCTCCTACGCTTGGGGAAAGGTAAGGGAGCATGATGCCTTCATCTTATTTGACCCTGGCTCTACTCACAACTTCATATCAAAGTTGGCCACCAAGTTGGGCATCCAAGCTTTCGAGATGGGAGATATTGTAACAACTGACAAAGCTTTCAAGAGACAGCAAGTCTCTGTTACTCCCTTGATTGGGAAGTTGAGGCTTCATGTCCAAAGCTATGTCAACAAAGAAGACTTTTTCATCTCTCCTCTCCAACATGAGGATGCTATCCTAGGGGCGCCATGGTTTAATCACATGGCTACCAACATGAAGTTCCTTGAAAGGAGAATATACCTCACCTACATAGGAAAGAACATGTATATAGATGCTAAATCTGGTCATACTATACCACTTGTAAATTCACCAGCTTTTGATAAGTCAATGAAAAGCTTGATTTCTGCGTACATGATTTTTTTCAAATAATCCACTAATGACGCTAATGATTTATCAAATGAGAATGGTAGGAATCAAGAAGAGTTAGAATTGTCTACTTTTCTAAATGGATTCCAAGATGTTTTCATCGATGATATTCCTATGGACTTACCTCCAAAACGAGGGGATGATGACCATTGACTTGAGCTCCTACCAGGAAGCTCACCGCCTAACAAGCCTTCTTATCGAGTTTCCCAAGATCAACAAGAGGAGATCATGAGGTAAGTACAAGAATTGGTAGACAAAGGGATGGCGAGGCCTAGCTCCTCTCCCTTTTGTTCTCGAGTCCTTTTAGTGCAAAAGAAAGATGGTACATATCGTGTGTGTGTGTGTGGATTATCGAGCACTAAATCATATCACTATCAAAAACAGATTTCTCGTGTCTCGGGTAGAAGATCTATTTGATAAGCTACAAGGCTCTACCTACTTCAGTATGATTGACCTTAAAAGTGGCTATCATCAAATAAGGATAGTGAATGAAGATATCCTACAGACTGCGTTTCGTACCACGTTTGGTCTTTATGAATATCTAGTCATGCCTTTTGGCTTGACCAATGCACCTGCCACATTCAATTGTTTGATGGAGAAAATATTTAGACCCTACGGCAAGTTCACTGGAGTGTTCTTTGATGATGTTATCATCTACGCCAAGTCTTTGGAGGAACACAAGCAACGTCTCCAAGTGATTTTTCAAGAATTGAGGGAGAACAAGCTTTTTCTCAACCAAAAGAAAAGCGAATTTTTCCTTCAAGAGATTCAATACTTAGGTCATATTATTTCTCAAGATAGTATCAGTATGGATCCATCGAAGTTAGAGGTAATAAAAGCATAGCCTAATCCAAGGAATCTACATGAACTAAAAAGCTTTATTGGTATGTGTGCATACTATAGACGCTTCATAGCAAAATTTTCTCAAATAGCAAGACCATTACATGACTTAACAAAGAAGAATGTTAAGTATTCATGGACTACTAATGAGAAAAATGATTTTGACAAGCTCAAAGAAAAGCTTACCTCACAACCATTCCTCATCCTTCCGGATCTCTCAAAGCCATTTGAGGTCCAATGTGATGCTTGTGGCGATTGCCTTGGAGCAGTCTTGATTCAAGAAGGGCATGCCCTAGCATATGTGATCCGAAGGCTCAATATGGATGAGCGGGTCTTGGGTATTTATGAGAAAGAGATTTTAGCTGTTCTACATGTCCTGAAGCACTATTTATTAGGGACTCCATTCATTTTACGAACAGACCACCAAAGTCTCAAGTACTTCATGACGCAAACCAAGCTTTTCGACAAACAAATGAGGTGGGAAAATTTTCTTTCGGAATTTTATTTTCACATTGCTGGTAAGCACAATCAAATGGCCGATGCACTTTCACGACGGCCAAAAGTCAATGCAGTGTCTATAGCAACTCACAATGATCTATCTTCTATGATATATGAGGATGCTACTAACTCTGACTTTAAAGATGTAATGTCATCCCTTGATTTGGGGAAGAAAGAGGAACCATTCACCTTGCAGGATGGTATTCTTCTCCATGGCAATAGGCTATATGCTACCCACTCCCTTCGTGAGAAAGTCATGAATGAATCCCATGATCCTCCCTATGAGGGACATAGAGGCATTCAACCTACTCTTTGAGGAGTAGAGACATACTTCTATTGGCCTACCATGAAAGTGCACATACAAGAGTATGTTTCAAAATGTGTGGTATGCCAAAAGACTAAGTATGATAGAGGGAAGAAAATTGGATTACTCCAGCCATTTCCAATCCCTAATTCACCATGGGAGAGTATATCCATGCATTTATCTTTGGATTACCCAAGTGTATCCATGGGAATACGGGAATATGGACAATGGTCGACAGGTTTAGCAAGCAAGCACACTTTATTCCTATCAAAAAGACTATTAAGGCACAAATGGCAACCATCTTCATATCTCAAAATTTCAAACACCATGGATTACCAACATCCATCGTGTCAGATAGAAATCCTAAAATGACCACTAATTTTTGGAAAGGTCTCTTTGAAAATCTAGGTACAAGATTGATTTTCTCTTTGGCCTATCACCACAAACAGATGGCCAAAGTGAGATAGCCAATCTTACAATACTTGATCTACTAAAGACTTACGTTATAGAAGTAGATCAACGCTCACAATGGGAGAAGCACTTACCCATTGTAGAGTATGCGTACAATAATATTGTCCATACCTACGCGAAAAGTACCTTTTGAGATCATAGAGGGAAGACCTAAAAGTCCCTTGCTACTTAAAGTACATGGAAAGATCCCGCTGATGAGTATAGCGTGGCCTACACGAATCTTTTCAAAAGGTTAAGGAGGCTATATCCATCTCTCAACAAAGGCAAAAATATGCTGCTAATAAGCACGGAAGGGCCTTAACGTTCAAAGAAAACGATTGAGTCTTACTTAAGTTTCCCATGGCTCAATTGAGGCAAACGACAAGAAAAAATCATGCGGGCCATCAAAAGTATTATGCTAAATTAGCAAAAAGATACTATGGTCCTTTTCAAATCTTGAAGCCAATCAATGACATGGCTTATCAACTCAAGTTGCCCAACCATTGGCTCATACATAATGCTTTTCATGTGAGCCTACTTAAGCCCTACAAAGGAGAGCCACCAAGAGAACCAATTATTGAAGACCCTTCAGAAATCAAAGACCAAGAAGAGGTGCTACAACCTGAAGCTATCCTTCGGCATGAAGACAAGGTATTGCGGCATGGTAAGATTATCGGACGATATCTATTAAGCTAAAAAACTATCCTTTTGAAGATGTTAGATGGATTCAGGGAATACACCTTAAGAATAGTATGAACCTTGCCAATGCTTACAATGCTGCACTAGGGTAAGCAAATGTAAATGAACAATGTTTTTGTCTTATAAGACTAATCCTTTTTGTGCACAAATTTAAATAATATGCATGCTGAGAATCATGTTTGTGATGATGACATCACTCAAACACCAAGTAGAATTTGTCACTCTACTTTGGGAGTATGATATGGACTAAAGAGCAGACAGGCTTGCGGCAGCTACGTCTCCCAAGCACCAAATGAACTAGTCATCCATTTGGAATGATGTCGCAGGGTGCAAAGTGATCCTAGTGGGCTAAGAAACATAGAATGATGACTAAGACTTTATCTCTTCTACCTCATCGTTGAGGACAACTATGATTTCAAGAGAGAGGTAATGTCATAAAATCTATTATTTAACCAACCCAAATGATTTTCTCATATTAAAGTGATCATTTAATGTGGGAGGATAATCGAGAATAAGGGTTAGAATATAGACATGTGCTTATGGATCTGTCTCAACACGGGGCCAAGGTTAAAGGGGCCCAAATGAGAGATTGTATGTCAAAGAGAAATGCTACCTAATGGAGCTTAAAGACCTTAGGGTTAGCTTCATTAAAGACCTCCAAAAGTTAGTGTTATAAATTCCTTTCACCTTAGGCAAGCTATGGCTGACCTTGAGGTGGGAACCCTACCCAAGCATGAGGTGCATGTCGGCTTGCTAGCTAAAGTGCTTAAAATGTTTGTGGGAACCTTGCCCAAATCTTGAGGTGATTTTTATGCTTAAGGAGCTCCCTGCAGAGAGAAAACACTCTCTCAAAAGAGCTCACTCGCACTTGTAGTGTTGAAGCGTATTAACACATAAACTCTTCCACAATAGTGTAACCACATTGTGCTTTGCCATCATCAGATTGATGCGAGTCTCAACTACCAAAAGTACATGGAACTTATAACCGATGACTATCCATGAACTGTTTGTAGTAGATTCACGATCGGAATATTTGTTAATCAAAAGACCATAAGTCTACATGTAGCCACTACGTATCAAAATACCATAAGTCTACCATATGTAGTAGATTCACGATCAAAATATTTGTCGATCGAAATACCATAAGTCTACCTATAGCCACTGTGGAGCATACACAAATCTCACTCTTGCGAAGTATCAAATGTTTGCAAGCATAAGTAAAGCTAGTCTTGGTTGGTGGGCATTGTTATAGACTTACACAGATTGACATCAAGTATCTAGCACTAAAGTAAACAAAGTACAAAGAAAATTACAAAATTTTAAAGAAGAATTGTGTATACAATGACTAATTACCTCTATAGCTATCTGTAAGATGATCCAATTTCATGGCAATGACAAACATTTAAAAATGAAATGCATGTGTATTTATTACTTCAAATCAAGCATAGTCAATTTTCTCTTATTTATTACTCCAGAGAGAGAGAGAGAGAGAGAGAGAGAGAGAGAGAGAGAGAGAGAGAGAGAGAGAGAGAGAGAGAGAGAGTTATGTGTTGTCGCAGTTGGAGGGAGTAAGGAGTCTTGACTGCCGAAGGACAATGTTTGAATCAAGCTACATAAAAGCAATGTGAATATTTAAACATTTCGTTTTGTAGTTAGGCACAATGTGAAAATGCTAAATATACAGTCCACGTCATAGCATTTAAGTGTTGCACCAAGCAAATGTATAGGCATAGGGAAATGGGATACATATAACGGACCTTGCAATTTTGTTGAGTTGGAGTCATGCTTGTGTAGTCGAAACGTCCATTGTCATGAATATATGTCCTCTTTGTCAGACACAAAACAAAAGTCAAGACAAATACAAAAGATATGTGATATTGATTAAGCTTAAAGAGAAGCAGAGGTACCTTCATATTGTATGTCATAGAGGGTACAAGGTTGATTGTAGTGATGAGTTCCTAGTTCAAAAGCCCCATTGGAATTTTCACAAACTGCTGATGTGTCAAGTCACTAAAGAATGGAGCCAACCTAAAGATCCCGATCGAGGGGCCTAAACCCTGACTAAAGAAGTAGAAGAAGTTCTACCAACTTGCAAAGTCTTTCCAAGTGGCCTATTCTTAAAGAAGAGTTCCCACCAACTTATGGGACCCCATCTGATGGGGCCTAAGTGACCTAAAGAGAACAAATAAAGCGGAGACCACATACACATACACACTCAATTGTGTCGAGCCATGATGACATGGTCGTTGTATAGATAGTTTGCAATTTGTGCTGACATGCTGACATGGCAGGCAATACAAAATTTTGCGTTTTATGGTGCAAGTGCTAGCATGGCCATTGTACGGATTTCCATAATTTGCAATCGCAACATTTTAACTTTTGGGCCAGATGCTTTTAGAGTTAAATTATTTTCATATAACTGCTTTTCAAGGCCAAGGGACTTTAAAT
Organism: Adiantum capillus-veneris; assembly: GCF_014529385.1. Classification (NCBI taxonomy): domain Eukaryota; kingdom Viridiplantae; phylum Streptophyta; class Polypodiopsida; order Polypodiales; family Pteridaceae; genus Adiantum; species Adiantum capillus-veneris. The sequence goes on along the minus strand of NC_140942.1, from coordinate 94,399,885 downwards.
AGAAGCATTGGCAATTTTGGACCACTAAGGAGTTGAATACAAAGGGTAGCATTGTTGCAAGCGACGAGTAGAAGAAAAACAACAAGCAGTCTTTGCAAACAGGAGTTGGTGACTAGAGGAGGGAGTTAACGGAGAAATCAACATTAAAATTTTTAAAAAAGCAGATGTCACGAGAGCACTCATCTACAAGATCTTGGTCATGGGATTTGGTCTTGAGAAATGGCCAAGATCATGATAAGTGGCCTGTTGTAGGATTAAGAAGTCAAAAAACCTCCTTAGGTTCACCAAGTAAAAATACAATTAAATTATATTCAACACAAATGTGCGATAACAAAAAGGAAAAATGCACATTAACCTTTTCCCTTTTCTCCCCCCTGTAATGGAAATGGCGTATGAACTTTGAGAATAGCAGAATTAAGAGAATTCAAGTGAGCATTTTTGTGAGATTACTTTGAGAACGTAGAGGGTGAACTTAATTGATGATAGCAATATAAACATAGTACTTAATTAACTTGGCATGAGCAATACTTTTGCAAGAGAGAGAGTATTAGAGAACATGACAATAGTTGAGGACCAGATTTACTTGGAGCCGGTCCCCCCTCCAAAAGGTGTTTGTATTATAGATTCTCCCATCAAGAGAGACTTGATACAATACAATCTTTGTGTTCCTTGTGACCTAGGTGATGCAATGAAGGCGGAAAAGCTTCATGCATCACAAGCATACCATAAACTTTGCAAAAAGCATTAGCCTCAGTCCCAAGGCCTCAAACACCTTTGAAGGTGGAGAGAGCTAGCGGGGAATGAGGGTAGGGAAGAGGAAAAAGAATCATCCATAGGAGAAAGAAATAGTTCCTCACTTATCATCACTCTTCTTGCTTAGCATAGCATAATAGCATAGTAATGAAGATGAAGAATATGTCAAGCTTAAGAATTAAGCATGACTCTTGGTTGGATTTGCATTCCATAGCCAAGAGTGTTGGTGTAGGCTCTCTCCACTTCTCAACAAGCTTGGAGAAGGAGATGGAGCTCTTGCACTTTGCACTCCACACAATGAGAGAATGTGTGTATGTGTGTGTGGGAGAGTATACCCCCATCTCATGCTTGGTCCACACCTCTCTCTCTCTCTCTCTCTCTCTCTCTCTCTCTCTCTCGTATTATTTAATTACTTCATTTGGATATGTGTCCTCTTTTTCCTCTTTGAGAGAAGAACTTAATTATTTATTTTTATGCATCTAAATTCTCATTGGACCCCTTTAAAACCTATCCAATAGGATTCAAGCACCTCATGAATGCCACATGTGGAGGATCATTTGAACATGTGTCTTTTATGCTTCTAAAGTTATTTGGTTTGAATTGAATACTTCAATCACTTAGTCAATCAAGCATGGAAACCGTTGATGCCTCTTGAGAGTTTATCTATGAATTGAACATTCAAGAACCTTAGTTATTTTCCTTTCGTTCCATGTTTGTGCACTTCTCTGCGGCATTGGTTTCTGCACATTGCCCTTGTAGATGCTTTAGAGCCGTAACTTCACTTATGGCAGTTGTTATGTGTGATAATTCTGAGTCCACGATGATGACTCATGTGAGACAATGGTCTTGTTCATGTCGACACTTGAGATGTTGACATTGTGGTCCTATAGGGAACATTGGACAAAATTGTTTTAGACACATGAGACATTTGTGCAGATCAGGGGTTTCATTAACGTAATCACGATCGTGTGACTACGTCAATAACTCTAGTATTCACACAAAAAAATCATGTGATCACCTTAATTATTAACGTTACTTTCATTATGACCTGCAAAAACCCATAGAGCCGGTTAGCCATCCAGATTTTTCATTTTTTCGTGCGGGGCCCACCGAGCTTTGTCAGGAAAATGGAAAAGCTCGGTGAGAGTAATTATATATAGTAAATAGTATGCTAACCGCGGTCCTTTAGCTAGGAAAATCCTTGGGGAGTGTATCCAAGTGCCGGTATAGTCATCTCCTTGTGAATTGACCTAAGGTTACAGAGTCACAGGTCCTTTATTTGGGCCGAACGTGATTCTTAATTCGGTAACCACTTCTAAATTTTTTTAATTCGTTTATCAACATAAAGGTACGAAACCAAAACAACTAAAAACTTGAGAGTCATGCTCATTGCAAAGAAGCCATTGGTGCAAATGAGGGTTGTAATTGGTTTTAGAAAATGAGCCTATGTAAATGATGAGTCGATAGTCAGGGTCGGATGTCCTGTACTAGTGTACTGGCATATAAAGATCCTTGAAGTCTTGCATTTTTCACCATCATAGATTTGAGTTGATTTACACTTGCCACTCCACAATATAAGAGCTATAATCCTTAATTGGGTTAAAATAGCTTTTATATATTGAATTGGTTGCATGGGGGGCTACAATCCTTCACTCGGTACAAGAAGTCCTCAATTGAGTGATTATATTGAAGATTTATTTGCGTTAGTTCATGCATTGGTTTATACAAAGAGTGCCTTATGTATTACAATAGATTATTAGTGCATGAAATGACCAATCATATATTTTATTGCTTTCGTTTGTTTTTTTGTAGCAATTGAAATTAGATGGTTCTTATTATTTGCAAATCAAAGTGGACATATAAATAATCATTATAATAATAATTGCATTGAAAGATTCATAGCATTGTTGTAGTTATTATGCCGTGCATAGACTATATTGCAATGTGTATGTTTGCTCACAATATAGGTGACGATATGTGGATTGACTGGCATGCATTGAAAATCTCATATTGTGCATCATGGTTACTTTCATATTGAATGGTTTTTAAATTTTAATATATATTTAAAATAAGAAAAATGTTTCAAAAATTGAACATCTGGTTCTTTTGTCTTCAGTTTTTATTTAAAAGCAATGGAGAAAAATGTGAGTACAAGTGGTACGAAGAAGCCAAAGAATAAAAAAGCTCCCAGCAAAGATTGGGATTATGCTCACAATATATGCGGCCGATATATGGAGTGGCAATGTAAATTTTGTCACACAACAAAATCAAGCGGTGCACCACGTATTAGGGATCATTTTTTGGGTAGAGTTAAAAAGAGTTGTAAGAAATATGAACATCCTCAGGCACCTGCAGTTGCAAACCGTTTGAGAGAAGAGCTTAACAAAAAGGGTGGCAAGAGACAACAGATATACAGCTCTGTGCCTTCGGGTCAAGAGTTCTTAGAGCCTAATATTAACTCCATAGATCCTATAGTGATGCCAAATAACCTTGGAGAACAACCTGCACAGGGAGAGGAAATTCAAGGCAATATTTCTTTTAAGCGTCACAATGAAGGTGGACCTACTCAAATGTGTCAAAAATCATTACATCAAAGATTTCCAGTGTAGTATCTAGAAGAAGCACAAACTACACTCGCCAAAGAAATATTCTTTACTGGAAGTGCTTTGGTCATGGTAGACAGCAACAATCATTGGAAGGCTGCTTGGAAGAGAATCAGTGAGTTTGGCCCAGGATTTTCAGCTCCTTCTTATCACACGATACAAAATGTTTTCTTGGACAAATGTTACATCGAAGTCAAAGAGCGTGTTGGCAAAATAATACTTGGGAATATTTCGCTTTCAGGATGTACGATTGTGAGTGATGGCTAGTCAAATATTCAAAGAAGACCACTGATCAATGTAATGATGTTTTGTTTAAAGGGAGAACTGTTTATAAAAGTGATAGATAGTTCTGGTGTAATTAAAAGTGGAAAATACATTTTTGAGGTCTTGATTAATGTAATTATAGAAATTGGTGCTGAACATGTCGTTTAAGTAGTCATGGACAAAGCAAAGAATTGTAAAAACACCAATAAATTAATAAAGAAGTGCTTTCTACACATTTTTGCCAATGGTTGTAATACGCACAGCTTAAACTTGGTGCTGAAAGATTGGTACACTAGCAAAGAAACCACATGGTTCACTCAGGTTGTGAAATTTATCTTAAAATGACAAAGAGTGCTCGATTTGTATAGGATGTGCATGTCAGTGATGTTGAAACTTCCTGTTGAAACTCGGTTCTGCTCACAGTTTTATACCTTGGAATCACTTCTCTACGATAAATGTGAAGTGATTGACACATTCAATTGTGCGGCCTTTGATGAATGGCAGCTTGAGCAGAAAGAAAAAGTGAAAGATAAAATTACATGTCTATGTGGCAATGTAAATAAGGCTGCTTGGTGAAGGAGTGTCATGGATGCATACTATGTAATGATGCACGTTATGTTTGCAATCCGCAATCTTGCTCAAAGGGCGCCAAACTTGGGCAAAGTGTGGACGACATGGTGGCAGTCCAACAGAGTCTAGAAAATCTCGAAGAGCTAAAAGAGTCTATAGTAGAGAAGGCGTGGCGATTATCATTCTCTGGCAAACATCGAAATTTTTTTCAAGTATTTTCATGCAAGGTGGAAGAGCGCTCATAGTCCACTCCATAGTGTTGCTTCCATGCTTGATCCGGAGTATTGGAATTTAGATCGCGATGTCCAATACAGAGGTGGTAAGCAATTTCTATCACGTGGTCAATATGTTCTTCTCCAACATTCAGGACCGAATTGATTGCATCAAAGAAATGAGTGCATTTAGATTAAAAGAAGGTCCTTTTGTGAATGATTTAGTACAGGTAATGACAAAAGAGCAACCTGCATGTAAGTGGTGGATGATGAATGGTGGAGAGCATTACTGTAGGTCCCCTTGCAATGAAAGTACTGGCACAATGTACAACAAACTCAAGTTCGGAGAGAAACTGGAGTGTGTACAAGTATGTTCAACAGACTATTAACAGACAGAGCGAAAAAATTAGTGTATATGTTTTGCAACGAAAAGGTATTGAATCACATTGAAAGTGATGGCTACGAGGAGGAAATGCCAACCTGGTTGTATGATTGTCAAAATGAAGATGAAGAAGAGTTCAATGTTGGTGTATCTCAATGCACTATAGAAGAAATAGAAGAGAATTTGATAATAGATGTGGAGGTTGAATTACAAGGAGAACCACAAAACTCGGACTTAGAACCAGATAACAACTTTACAAATTCAATATAGCTTGAGAGTAGAATGAAGATCGTGTCAAAAACCATTGTAAAAGACCTTGTATTCAAATGTGTTTTGATCATATTCAATGCTTCATATTTGCGATTATACATAGTTTGTCGATCTCAATTGTGTTGCTCTGAAGCAACATCTTGTTCATCAAACAAATTTCTAATTGTGCTAGGGGTATCCTTGCAGGCTTTCTTGAATTTATACTCGTTTTCCATGCAAAACATAAGGAATATCTTGTGAACAGATTGCGCATCGGCTACTATTTTGCACTAAAAAAACAAGACAAACGAAGTGATAATAGTGACCACATGTCAATGTATAATATCCACTCCATCCATCAAAATTCTTGTAGCAAACTCGACATTGGGTAGATGAGGATGCATCAGAAGTAGATGAGGGGACCAAATCTAGATGCAGGACAAGGGGGTTGATGTGTGTCCCTTGTACAGGTGTTGGATTCACTCGCTCTGTCAGATTTTGAACGTCCTAGCTTAAGTGATGAATGCTTTTCTCCATCCGGACTTGTGAGGGTTGGGGTGTCTGGGTGGCTATAGAAAGCCGTGTTATTTTTGCATCTTTCTCTGCCAACTGTGTCGTGTAAATATCTTTCTCTCTCTTTAATTGTAGGTCGACGACTTCCACTATCAATGCCAACTCATCTCAGGTGAAAGTGACACAACTCTCCCTTATATCATGAGTGGCAACAATTGTCTCCTTTGACAAAAAGTCTATTGGTCGTTGTTGTACAAAGTAAACATATAACATTTTTGTAAAATATAGCACACAATCTGCATTGTGCATGGGATGTCCATAAACTTCCAAGTAAATTCTCTCAACTTTTTTTTTTATCGCATCATGGTTGCACTTTGAGACCTTCCACCTTCTTTTCTTGATCTCTACATCCTCACATGGCCATATTGTCTTGATCATGTCCTTCGTCGCTTCTTTATTGATCTCTTTCCATTGCATGTGGTTTGGATTTGCCCATTTTGAGAGTCATCGAATAGTGCACGTCGCTTGTTGTGCCGACATACCGTGTGCTAGAGACTTCATGCGCTGAAATGCATTAACAGCCGCTCGTTGTTGATCATCAAACATTGATTCGGTGCCAATATCTTGTTCTTCGTCGGCCATTTTCTCTTGGAGTTTCAATCAACAGATAGACAAATATTCAATATCATTGGCAAATATATATTCTCACGATTTAAGAGTCTCACAGATGCACAAGACAACAACTTCTTGTCCACTACATAAGACGTCAAAATCCATTAAATCAAACCACAACTAGTGCGACTAATTGAACCACAAGGAAAATTTGAAATACCGACACTCAACACAACAAATTTGAAATGACTAAAGATAATTGACTCAATTAGGTGAACCACTTCAAACCAAATAATACACTTCCCTGGACAAGACAGATGTATATCATAAAAATGTTTAGATCGAATAAAATGATGGTGCAAGTTCAACAAAGGAACGTTGGACAGGGTTAGGGTCTGTCTTTAAACGTTCTTTGAAAAATATCAACACGTCAGATGCATTTTTTCTTTGTTCCAACTCTTTTAACTTCATCCAAAAATCTACTTTAATCCAAATAGGCCCTCATAACATCTTCATCCGGGTGGTGGAAAACTTCTTCTGGAAAAAAAACTTTTCTGGTTGCACTCCAAAAATCTAGCAGCATGTCGAATAGATAGCCCAATGCATAAATGTCGCTCGCTTTTGTGTATGCGTCTGTGCATCGTGGATTGTATACTTTTGGAGCAATCCATGGTAGCTTAGCCATCTTTGCATCCCCTGCTCTCTGTGCCTCCAAAATTGTAGAGTTCGACTGTGCGCTTGGATGCAGATAATTAATTGCTACACGCTTAGCTGCATTTTGAGCATCATTCCCCAATCAATGATGCCGACATCGTGTTTATTGGCGTGAGTAAAATCCAACATTATGTTGAACGAGTGTAGGTCACTGTACACTATCTGATCAAGTGGGCAGCCGCAACACCATCGATTAAGGTGTGACAAATGGCTGGCATCTGCTCGATCACTGCTTTGATCCATGTCGTGTTTACCTCTTGTACATGAAGATTTGCTGCAGGCAGTGACCTCTAGCCATGTTGTAGCCTATGCATGTGTTGTCTGAACAATCCATGAGTAGATGATAAGCGACACATCATGTTGCTCACAGTACCTCCATTGTAGTATGGGAATATTGTGATCCAAGGATCTTCAGTAGTAAAGCCAATGCACCTTACAATGGAGGGGTGAAGAATTTGCATTCCTTCCTCTATCTGAAAGCTGTCAAATTTTGCCTCACTCCCTCCCTTGCAACATTTTTCCACATATGTAATGTGGTCTGGAAAAAAAGAGATGCTTTTGATGGTGTACAATGCGCACACAACAAAGGAGCCTGCTCCAACCCTCATACCTTCTACCAAGGCTTCGTGAGGGATGCCGACAAGATGAGCACACTTGGAATTCAAAGTCATGCGCAAGATTGTGCGGTGCCACTGGCATCGAATCGACCTCCCAAAGCTGCTTGCCCATCTTGGGTCATCTTCAATCTCTTGGGTAAGGTTGCTTGGTCCTGCGCGTTCACACACTTCATCTTTATCTTCTGCTCCTCCCACAATTTATTCCAGAGCTCTAATTTTGACCTGTCTTCGCAGGCAGGTGGGATATCTTCCTTTAAGTCTCTGCAACATACTTTCATATTGCCCAACACTGTCCTAACCTTGTGGTGGGGGTCAAATTCTTGAATCCCTGCTGGAATCAACAACTCGTATTGGCCTTCACCTCGTAGCTGACGCTTAAGTAGCCTATTAATGGATGATTTTGTTAGTTATATTAGGGTAAGTGGGATTGGGATCTAGTATCGGTATTATTGAGCCCACTATGTGGGATATGGTGCACACCTTCGGAGCTTTGGTCTTAATAATGGGGTCTTTTTAGACTTGGCTACGGCTTTACCATTATTGAGCCATAAGAAGTCCAAAAGGAGCTATCCCTCGATAATTCTGCTATGTTAGACCCACCCTACTACTCTCTATAGTTAACCAATTCGAGCCGTGGGTGTAGATACTTAAGTGATTATTTTCAAAGGCTAAGAGAAGTAGCAACTAAGGTTTTGAATTGCCAAAGAATACACTAAGTAAACACATAATTACAATTAGCATTTCTGTAAACATAGACATCCTACGCGTAGGATGTCTCAAGGGGGTTCTGGAGACCAAATTTGAAAATTCTGACTGCACAAGTGGGTTCAGAGGGTAGGTTTTACCCTAGTAACATATTGACTTGGGTGTTTTTCCCTATTTTTGTTGACCAAAAGCCAAAAGGCGGAGTCAGAAAACGCAAAATTTCAGAAAAGGCTTAAAATGAGTGATTTTTGCATGTTTTTGCAATTGTGAAGCATACTTGCACTTGCTGAGAGCATAAGGAAGCATCAAGGACACTTCAGTCTAAAAAAATCAGCAGTAGACATCCTACGCGTAGGATGTCTACAGGGTGATCTAGGCATTTTTTTGAAAATCTGAGTTTACCAGTGTGTTTAGAAGGTAGGTTTTACCCTATTTTCACATGGAAAGTGAAAATTTGACCAAATTTTGACAGATCAAAGCCAAAAGAGGAGAATTGCCAGACATCCTACCCAAATTGTGTCCAAGGCCTAATTTTGAGACCAAACCATAGGATGACTCCATAGGCATGTTCTAAATGTTGTATTGATTGCATGTGATAAATTTCATCTCATTTGGGTCAGTGAAAGGGAAGATTGAGTGGACTTTAGCACTTTTGACTGAAAAAGGCAAGAATAGCTAGTTTTGCGGTCTTTTGACATCCAAATTAAAATCTAAGCATACCACTGGGTTACTGACATCAAGGGGAAGCTTTGGGTCAAGTCTGGGGTCAAACAGGCCAAAAAGACATCCTACGCTGTCAGGAGTTTTTTGGAGCAAGGGATTGCGCATATGTACATATACATGCATGGTGCATCAAATAAAGGATTGCCCATTTTCCTTAGCCAGGTGGTTACGTGGGGCCCACATGTGTACAGGTAGGGCAGCATGTACATAGTGCATCGATTTTCACTATTATCAGTACCAGTGTATTTTTTCTACAATAATGAGGAGTTGGTAGTGCTTAAAACTTCTCGAGGAAGCTATCCGCGGGCCGACGACATGAGGTCAGCAGGTGCGTCAGATGGCATCTAGTGGTGTCAGGAGGGCGAACGAGGTCAATATTTGCACGCGGATGAGGACGGACACAACGTGGGTGTTTTCTTGTGAGAGTTATGCAGAAAGGTCATCATTAGGACCACTTTTTGGGGCCACTTCACGTGGTGTCGGGATGCATTATTGAAAAAAGTCGAGTGCCAGGTGGCGTATGGATGCAGCAGGGTGACAACTATGCACTGCGAGGTCAGTTTTTGACCTGTTCGGGGTCCATTTGAGGTCATCTAAAAGGCCAAGGGTGACCAAGTAATAAAGCTAAGTGTGGGAACTGAAAAAAGAGAGAGAAGACCAGAAAAAACGTGGAGAAGAGAGGAGCATCAGTCGCAGGTGTGTTTTTTGGGTTTTTAGAGCCTGTTTTGGCCGTAAACTGCTCATCCGAGGTCGGATTTGAGCACTTTGACATTGTAGACTGGGGTTTTAGGCCGTTCCGGACGCGATGGCGCTATCCATTTTGCCAAATTCCTCACTCTTTTCCTGCTGTTTTTCTGTGTAAGTTTCTCCTATGAGCGAAGTTTCTGCTCTAGTTTGTGATTGTATCTGGTATCTTTTACCCATATTGTGTGAGCTATTTGCCCCATTGGTGTTGGCCCAAGCTCAATTGTATCTAAACATCAGAAATTCTCCTCTTTTGAGCTGAGTTTTTTTGGGTGTGTGTGTGTGTCTCTGTGTGGAGTGGGCAAGTGGATAATCTCTCTCCTCTCACTCCATAGGTGTGTTTCCTGTCTCGGCCAGGTGTGTTGTGTAAGCCGAGTTGTGCCCCCTAGTGTGTGTGTGTGTATCTTCCCAAGAGTGTGTGTCGGGTCGTTATAGAGGCGCTGTGTGTGTTTTCATCCCGCTCACATTCTTTTGGAGCCCCCACGGAGGATCTTCTTCGAGTACCTTCTGCTTCGAGCTTCGAGCTTCGAGCTTCGGGATTACAGGGTGCAGGTTGCAGATTACAGGTTACAGGTTACAGGGATAGGGACAGGTACAGGTACAAGTGATTCACATAGGTACAGGTAGCTGGAGTACAGTGATATACTAGCAGTGATGTCACTTGCAGTTGTTGTGGGTATGCATCACTTGGCGCTTGTTTGAGCGCATTGTCTGCTGTATTGTACGTTACTTGTGGAAACTGCCATTGTACGCATTTGTGGAGCCATACTTGGTTGTATTTGGCAGTCCCAGTCATTTCTGAGACTTGGTCTGGAAGATAGTCATTTCTGAGACTTGACTATATGCGATTTGCATTAGCCTTCGTGTGAGGGTCGATAGCGTGAGGTTTTTATTGAGCTGGGGGATTCTCAAATGTGGAGATCCTTTCGGTGATACAGGTAGCTGGAGCACCCTTTTTGTGACCTCGCCATAGGCTATGTACTAGTGAGTCTTACTTGATGCTCGGGTTCTATTGTTGACAGTTTATGCATACATAGACAGTATATATTTTGGGTTCACATTGCTCTACTTCTGGGGAAACTCTGCCAAAATTTTTCCAAGTTATGATGGCTGGTTTTTTGGTATTTTGAGCCATTTATGCTGTTATGCTGCTGAAATTTTGGCAAAATCAGAGGTTGAGTCAGGTGTGCCTTCCTGGGAGCTTCATGGTTGGCTTTAATGAATGATAAAAATGGCCCTCAGTTCACTCCTTTTCATTTAACTCAAAGAATTCAGATTAATGTTCATGTGTCCAGGAAGATCTTTTTCTAGCAGCGCATAGTCTTTATGTTTGGGCCAAGAAGATTACGAGAGATCTTGGAATGTCCTTTTCCTGTTGTAATTCCGATGATCAACTATGAAAACTCATTTGATGTGCATGTGTTTGTCCTTATCTAAAGTTGGGCTCCATTGAAGTTTCTGGGGATTGGGTAGTCAAAAGTTTTGGGTTCTTGCACGTGTGTTCAAAGGGGTTCTCAAAGCATTGTAACTTGGGTAGCCATGGCTTTCTCTTATCCGGAGTTTCATGGAAGAAGTGATGAAGATGTGGAAGAATTTTTGGAAAAGATGGAGGTTGCCTGCATTAGCAACCAGATTCATGACCCTGCGCAGATGTTACGCCTTCTCCAAATTTGTTTGAAGAGTGATGCACGAGTTTGGTCTATAGCATTTGAAGAGGAGTTGCGTGTGGTTGATCCACCTGTAAGGTTGAGTTGTGACAATCTACGACATGGGTTGGAAGTGGAGTTTGTGAAGATAGAAGATCCTGACAAAGTGTGGCAAGAAGTACAGGCTTTGGTGCAAAAGGAAGGTGAGCCAGTAGATGCGTACATACGTAAGTTTTCATTGGCATGGGAGCGAATGTGCAAGGCTTTAGCACTACAGGTACCCCTGCCTGACATGATGAAGAAGGACAGGTTCTTGGCTGGTCTTTGGGAGAATATACGTTGGAGGGTGGAGCTAAAGAAGCCTAGGACATATGAGGATGCACTAGAGGTAGCAAGGAACAAAGAGTGGAAGCTGAGGAAAATGAGCCAGTTAGGGGTGGAGTCTTTGCCAATGAGGTCTGAATTTCAGCCTATAGAGTCTTTACAAGGGCGCATGTCAGGGGTTCATCATGAACCAGTAGTTACTACTCAGGTTATGCCAGCAGTGGTCACTACAGCAGTGCAAGATGATGGGCTAAGGCAAGACATGAGGCAAATGGTAGATTTGATGAAGAATCTCAGCCTAAACATGCTAGGTCAAGTGGGAAATAATCGAGGTCGAGAGAGGTTTGCAAATCAGCAAGGAGGTGAAGAAAGGCCTAGAAATGGTGTTGGACAAAGCAATGGTAGATTTTGGAGGCAGACGTCCACATGTTATAATTGTGGAGAGTTGGGTCACATCAGCCCGCAATGTGATAAGCCACCAAGAATGGGGGGAGACATGTATCCATTGCCAAGACAGGTGTTAACTAGGTCAAATGATTATGGCATCGAAATTAAGGGAGACGAAGGAACCAGTGGACTGACCCAGGAGGAAAAGGGAAAGACAAAAGTGCTAAGTGTAGTCACCTTGGAGAAGGCATCAAAGCTAGAAGATACATTAGTGATGCCTATTGGGAAGAGGACCACAGAGGATAAGGAAGGAAGAAGTGCCCCAGGTCCTAGTAAGAAGAAAGGAAAGAGCCATGAAGGCGAGGATGTCAAGGCCAAGAGGAAAAGGAGAGCTCGTCGAAAGTTTCATGTTTCAGATTTTCCACTAGGGGATGGGCAATTAAGCTATGACTTGAGGGAGGATCTGACGAGCAGGAAGGCAGATGTTACTTTTGGGCAACTTATAGAGATGGTGCCTAAGCTAAAGCGACAGTGGAAGAGGATGGTTAACCCAATGGAGAAAGAGCCAGAGAGAGGTTCAGTAAAGGTGTTGGCAATGGATGAGCTACCAGACATTTGTCCAATAGTAGATGTGTGGCATAAAAGGAAAAATTTGGGACAAGGTTATGTGGATGGCGGAGCCCAAATATGCGTCATAACACACTCATGCGTTGAGAAGATGGGTCTCACAGTGGCTGGGGTGTCAGGTTTTCGGATCAGATTGGCAAACCATCAAAAAGTAAAATTCTTGGGTGTTGTAAAGAGCTTAGAAGTGGAGGCATATGATACAAAGGCAGTGGTTGATTTTCATGTGATGCTAGCAGGGTTGGGAGCATATCCTATTATACTGGGCAGACCATGGTTACATGCAGTGGGAGCTGTTCAAGATTGGCGACATGGTACGATTAGCCTCTATGGAAAGACAGGTACCAAGAAACTTTATAATATGGAAACGAAGAGGAGCTTTATGAAGATGAGGATGAGTCTAGTGATGAAGACTCTTCCACGGTGACAGATGAGGACAGTGATAGCACTACCAGCAGTGATGAGGATGCTGATGTTGCATTTCTTTTGATGGACAAAGAAATCCAGGAGTTTGGTTTAGTTGCATTTGCGAATGAGGTTGAAGATGAAAGTGAAGGGCCTTATGAAGTGATTGAAGGGCTGATGCAAACCAAGTTTGAGTTGTCAAAGAAGCAGGAATTAATGACGCAAATGATTAGTGGAGACCTCTCAGCTATGGAGAAGGATATATATTTGCATATGCTGGCTAGTTTTCCTGATTTGTTCATTACTTCATATGAAGAGATCAGAGGGTTCAAGGGTGAAGAGATGCATATAGAGCTAAAAGAAGGTGCTAAGCCAGTGCGGCAAAGGCTAAGAAGGATGGGTCAAGAGCAAATGGAAGCCTTGCGGGTAGAGGTGGACAAGTTATTGAAGGCAGGGTTCATAGTTCCAGTGGAGACCACAGAATGGGTGAGTCCAGTCCAAAGAAGGATGGGAAGTGGAGAATTTGTGTGGATTTTAAACCCTTAAAGGCAGCCACTAAGAAGAACCCATATCCTCTTCCATTCATCGATCAGATCTTGGATTCAGTGGCAGGTTATGAGAGGTACAATGTGTGTGATGGTTTTTCAGGCTATTTTCAATTGAAGATTTCTCTTAAAGACCGCACAAAGACAACTGTTATTACGCCATGGGGCTGCTATTGCTACACAGTATTGCCATTTGGGTTGTCAAATGGACCTTCCTTCTATCAAGAGAGAGCAAATTGGGTGTTGGAACCATTCATTGGTAGTTGTGTTAAAGCTTTTATGGATGACTTCTGTGTCTATAGCAGTAGGGCTGATCACCATGAGAAACTGCAGATGGTATTGGCTCGATATGATGAATGTGGAGGACAACTAAATCCAAAGAAATTTCATCTAGCACAGCCAAGGGTGAAGTTATTGGGCCATATGGTGTCAGAAAATGGCATTGAGGCTGATCCAGATAAGGTGAAGTCTATTATTCTTCTTCCATCACCTATGAGTACGAAGCAATTGGCAACCTTTATACACAAAGTGAAGTACATGGCACGGTTTATTCCATTGTCTTCGCAGCTTCTTTATCCATTACAGCAAGTGGCAAATCATGATCCATTGCAATGGGATGACAAGTGTGAAGAAGTGTTTCAAGAGGTGAAAGAGGTGTTAGGGGGGTTGTCAGCCATGCAGGCTCCTGATTGGGAGGAAGTTTTTTATGTAAATCCATCAGTAGGGGATGATGCCATTGGAGCCATGCTATTGCAAAAGGGGAAGGGCAGCCATTATATGAGGCCAGTGTATTGTGCAAGCCGAGTGAAGTTGGTAGCGGAGAGAAAGTTATCGGAAGTAGAGCTAGTGATGGCCAGTGTAATATTTGCTTGTCGACGATTTCGTCATTACTTGCTACCACAGCCTTTTGTTTTCTTGACGAGTTATGCCTTTTTGCCACAGTTAATTAATGGTATTAACATGTCAAATGTGGTGAAGAAATGGGTAATTGAGCTGCAAGAGTTTGAGTTCTCTTTTCTACTGGAAGCTAGTACAAGGGCTACCCTAGCTGATTTGTTGACCTACAAGGAGAATCCCCTTATTGTTAAGGAAGAGGTGGTGAGAAAGGTAGTTGAAGAAGTTCCACAGATCAGCAATGCACATGTGTTGTTCTTTGATGGTTCATACAGAAAGAGCCACGATGCAGCTTCAGGGGGTATAGCACTTTATGATCCAGAGGGGAAGCTAGTATGCAAGAGAGGGTTCAAATTGGATGCGCATAGTAACAATGAGGCTGAATATGCTACATTGGAAGCCGGATTACACATTTGTTTGAAGCATGGGGTTCGAAGGTTGAACATAAAAGGTGATGCCTTGTTAGTGGTGAAGCAAGTGTTGGGTGTGTGGAAGAGCAAGAGCACCTCATTGAAGGAAATGTGCTTTAGAATTAAAGGCGTGTTAAAAAATTCTGAAGCATGGAGCATCAGACACATTGAACGTGCTCTAAATGGAGACGCACATGAAGCAGCTCAAGGCATGATTGGGGAGCTATTCGTGTTGAGGACCAATTTACCTCTTTATCATGGCCGGGAAAGTTTGGCTCAAGAAGAGGAGTTTTTGCTAACAGGAATCATTCCAAAGGAGATTCAGAAGTCTAAGGAGTATGGCTTTGTGCGTAGAGCATACAGGTACAAATTGATTGGTGATGTCTTATACATGAAAGGGGCTGATCTCGTGTTGAGACGTGTACCTTGGCGGGAGGAGCTTTACAGAGTGTTGGAAGAGAATCATGAAGGCGCATGTGGTGGCCATTTTGCTCTAAAGATCACCTTGCATAAGATTTTGCAAGAGAGGTATGTATGGCCTAGTTTGCACAAGGATGTTCACCATTGGTGTAGGTCTTGCAATAGGTGTCAAGCATTTGGGAAGAGAGTGTTGAAGCCAGAGCTACGAAAAACCATTATGGCGTTTGATGTGTTTGAAAAGTGGGGGATTGATGCAATAGGCCCGTTACCTATCACAAGCAGGGGCAAAAGCTATATTTTGACGGCAGTGGACTATCTTTCTAGATGGGCAGAGGCTATAGCAGTAAAACAGATCACTGCAAAGGATGTGGCAAAATTTGTGTATGATGAAATATGTTGCAAGTTTGGGGTGCCATTAGAGCTACTTTCAGATAAGGGGCCAGGATTTAGAGCTAAACTGCTAGACTTCTTATGCACAAAGATGAAGATTAAGCACCAACATACCACTCCTTATTACCCACAGTGTAATGGCTTAAATGAAAGATTCAATGGTGAGTTGGTACAGATTCTTTCGAAAGTGACAGAGCACCAAGGAAAGAATTGGGATTTGGAATTGCCTAGTGCATTATGGGCTTACCGTACTTCGGTGAAGACATGTACAGGGTTTACTCCATTTCATTTGGTGTATGGAAAGGAAGCACTATTGCCTGTGGAGGTAGAGTTGCCTACGGTCAAGATGTTAGAGAAGTTGCTTGGGTCGCCTAGTGATGCATTCAACGAGAGGCTCTTGCAGTTACAAGAGGTCCAGTTGGATAGGATGAGCGCATTGGAGCATTATGGGCAGATGCAGGATAAGGCTTTGACAAAGATAAATGAAAAGGTCAAAAGTAAGGGTATCAAGAAACATGATTTGGTTTTGCGCTACAACAGTAAGCTGGAAAACACCTTCCAAAAGAAGTTTCAAATTAAGTGGGAAGGCCCTTTCAAGGTAGTAGAGTGTTTTCCAAATGGCACATATCAGCTGGCTAACCTGGATGGTGTTCTACATAAGTCAAGGGTAAATGTGTTGCGTCTTAAACTGTATCATGCTAGATTGATGATGGTGGAGCAAGATGAGCTGTCTGTGGATCAAGCAGTGTTGGTGAGGGATGAGGAGACCTGTGATGCGGCGAGTCTCATATCTCTCTTTGCTGCTGTTGATCATGAATGATCTAGCAGGCTAGGGGATGGGCAAATTATGTCAGGAGTTTTTTGGAGCAAGGGATTGCGCATATGTACATATACATGCATGGTGCATCAAATAAAGGATTGCCCATTTTCCGTAGCCAGGTGGTTACGTGGGGCCCACATGTGTACAGGTAGGGCAGCATGTACATAGTGCATCGATTTTCACTATTATCAGTACCAGTGTATTTTTTCTACAATAATGAGGAGTTCGTAGTGCTTAAAACTTCTTGAGGAAGCTATCCGCGGGCCGACGACATGAGGTCAGCAGGTGCGTCAGATGGCATCTAGTGGTGTCAGGAGGACGAACGAGGTCAATATTTGCACGCGGATGAGGACGGACACAACGTGGGTGTTTTCTTGTGAGAGTTATGCAGAAAGGTCATCATTAGGACCACTTTTGGGGCCACTTCATGTGGTGTCGGGATGCATTATTGAAAAAAGTCGAGTGCCAGGTGACGTATGGATGTAACAGGGTGACAACTATGCACTGCGAGGTCAGTTTTTGACCTGTTCGGGGTCCGTTTGAGGTCATCTAAAAGGCAAAGGGTGCCCAAGTAATAATGCTAAGTGTGGGAACTGAAAAAAGAGAGAGAAGACCAGAAAAAACGTGGAGAAGAGAGGAAGAACAGCCGCAGGTGTGTTTTTTGGGTTTTTGGAGCCTATTTTGGCCGTAAACTACTCATCCGAGGTCGGATTTGAGCACTTTGACATTGTAGACTAAGGTTTTGGGCCGTTCCGGACGCGATGGCGCTATCCATTTTGCCAAATTCCTCACTCTTTTCCTGCTGTTTTTCTGTGTAAGTTTCTCCTATGAGCGAAGTTTCTGCTCTAGTTTGTGATTGTATCTGGTATCTTTTACCCATATTGTGTGAGCTATTTGCCCCATTGGTGTTGGCCCAAGCTCAATTGTATCTAAACATCAGAAATTCTCCTCTTTTGAGCTGAGTTTTTTTGGGTGTGTGTGTGTGTCTCTGTGTGGAGTGGGCAAGTGGATAATCTCTCTCCTCTCACTCCATAGGTGTGTTTCCTGTCTCGGCCAGGTGTGTTGTGTAAGCCGAGTTGTGCCCCCTAGTGTGTGTGTGTATCTTCCCAAGAGTGTGTGTCGGGTCGTTATAGAGGCGCTGTGTGTGTTTTCATCCCGCTCACAACGCGTAGGATGTCTTCTGTGTGATTTTGGACTCTAAATTAAATTCTGAGCATACCGCAGTGATCAGCACCTTAAGGAGAGTCTATGGTTCAAATTTGGGTTCATTCTGAGCAAAAAGACATCCTACGTGTAGGATGTCTATTGCATGATTTTGAGACCAAAATTCTATTGTGACTACACCATGCTGTTGTATAGACTTAGGCAAGCCTCCTAGTCAAATTTGGTCCAATTTGGAGTTGATTTGACTTAGGAATTCATCAGAACAGACATCAGGCTTTTGGAACAGATTCTTGATCGTTTGACCAACCTATAGGTGTCAGAATCAAAAAGTAAAAATAGCTGTGAGTTTAGAAAATCAAGGGGAAGGTACAGTGCAAGTTTGGACAAAATCTGAGCAGTTAGACATCCTACGCATAGGATGTCTCAAGCTTGATTTAGGACTCCAAACCAACCTATGAGCACACCACTGTGATCAGCACATCAAGGAGAAGCTGGGGTGAAAATTTCAAGTCATTCTGAGCCAAAAGACATCCTACGCGTAGGATGTCTCAAGGCCACTTTTGACATCCAAACTCAGATCTGAGCATACCATTGTGTTGCTGGACTTAAGGGGAGTCTCTGGACCAAATTTTGTTAAACTCTGAGCATATAGACATCCTACGCGTAGGATGTCTCTAGGCCAGTTTTAGGGTCCAAGTGTACTTTTGACCATACAAGAGTATTCACAGTGTCACAGAGATCCCAAATATTCTTTTAAATTTGAATTTGGACTCATTTTGACCAGTCTAAACTGCATTTCACTGTTTTGGCCATAACTTTCACAAACGGTATCGGATCGGAAAAGTTTTTATATCAAAACGTAGCCTCAGAGCGGCTCTACAGGTCTTAGAGAAAAACTTGAACCATTTAGTTCAACTTTGAAAAAAAAAACATCGTTTGAGACCTCAAAATTCATCCGGAAGTCAGGGGTGTCTAAAAGCGATAATTTGCGAGAATTGTGACGAAACGGTTGCGGTTTTGGACATAGTTTCGACTTTTCCCTAACCAAAGCACTTGAACACAGTGGACTAAGTCTACTTGAACCAAGCAAAAGCTCTTAAGCCCAGAAATCATGTCTACCCTAGATTCAAACGCAGCTTACACAAGCTTGGAGATCCCGACGATAGAGGAATATCCTCCCACAATGGATCTTCCAAACTTGCAATTGATAAAGACCCATCTTGTTGAGAGAGTTTGGACGATTGGTCGTGATAAGGATCAACACATCCTATCTCATGTGGCTCAAATGCAAAAGCCTTACCATGCTTTGAAAGCATTTCTTTGAAGCACTTTGTCTCCTTTTGTGTTAGAAACTCCTCGCAACCAATCTGCAACTCTTGAAAGGACTCCTTTGTGAAGGTATGCCCGATCTTTTTAGGATTCCGCAAACTTGGTTGTAAAGAAGCCTGTTCAATCTTTTCCCTGTTGTTGGGTGGTAAGGGTGAAGCTACTGGTTTCACCTTCTTTGCTACACTCTTGTATTTAGTTTCAACATGGACTTCTGGGCCAACTGTTTGGCTTTCTTTAAAGGCTTCTATTACTTGATACATTTCCATAGAGCAAACTTCCACAACTTCATTTTCAAGATGCAAACTAGACCTCATTATAGCATCAAGCTCACCCATAGTATCTACAAAAGAAACTTGTTCACACAAACCCAAAACATTTTCAGTAGGCTTTAGCAACCCACTCTTTTTCATGCCTATTTGTACATTATGCACATATTTCCTCTCATATCTCTTCAAATCTTCAAGTTTTGTAAAACATACTGATCCATTCCTTGTTACCAAGGAGCTCATTGAGAAAGTTTCACCTATTTTTGGATCAGGTGAGACCCTTTTTCTTTCTGTACCACTGCAATCCCGCTTTACAATGGTACTTGGCAAAAACCCATCATTTCTCTATATCATGAAACTCTTTGCTTACCTTTGGTAGAGGATGTTCTCTGAGGTTGTCACGATTTCTTTCATGGTTTATACAGACTGTGAGAAATTGGACAGCTCGTTTACCATCTTTGCTACGTATTCTAGCATATGCTGAACCATCGTCCATTACCTTTGTTTCCATTCGAACTCCCACAATGTAGGGTTGTCCAAGGATGAGATGATATGAAGATGTATCCTGTGCAAAGAAGTTTTGGTCAATCTTTACATCACCTATTGTTACCTTCACACCTGGACATGCTGCATACAATTCACCGGATGAATTGTTTGCCACTTTTACCATCCAGCCATGATCTGTGTCCATCGGCCATTTGCACTTGTTGTAGAGACTCTTTGACATTATGTTTATTTCTGAACCATGGTCAATCAAGGCAACAAATGGCTCTTCAAGATCACCTACCTTGACCAAAGTTTCTGTAGTAGCCCTTGCCCAATGACTTCGTGAATAGTAACTCCTAGGAATATCTTCAACTTCTTCATCATCATTTGAGAAATACACTTGCTTCATTCTCCCACTAGATTGGTAGCATCCTACCACAGCTCCATCATTCTCCTTATTTTGCAGTTGCATCCCTTGTGTCTTTGAGGTTTCCCCTTCAACCTGTGGACGAGAAACTTCAGCAAGGGTTTGCCTCTTTCTCTTGATGATGTCAATTATCTCCTCATGGAATTCACGCTTTGCAATACCAAGAACTTCTCCCAGAGTAAACTCAATCTTTCTATTCAAGATCCTTTCCTCCAAGACTTTCTTTAAATCTGTAGCAACCTCAATATCAGATTGTAGTTTATAAGTTGGGCCTTTTGTCTTACCTTTCGTTGGCTCTTTCTTCTTTCCTGTTGTAGACTCCTCCATGAGTACTTCAGGTGGAGATGCTCCTTGTGTTGAGGGTGTTTGAGAAGGCATTGAGTCGCTTCTTCCCCCACTTCTAGAAGCTCTTTTTGATGGTCCTTCATCAGCATTCTCACGTCTGCGCTTCTCTTCTACAATTGCCTCATTTTGTTGGCATTTTGTAATGTAGGCATGCACTGACAATGAGTCCACTGGATCATTCCATCCTGTTTCTAGACGTATGCAATCACCTGCTTCATGTAGAATCTCTTTTGTAAGCTTTCCCTTTTTAGCTAATTGCATGACATTTGGCCAAATTTGACCGTGATGGTCACTCACCTCCTCATCACAAAAATGTTCAATTTTTACTCCATAAGTAGCTGCCTCAGCTGAAGAGGTGGCATGCTTGGTTGCCATATCTTCAACTAAGGTTTGCATTCCCCCCTTCCCAAAGTTAGTTCTCAAGGGTAGACCTGTCTCTCTTAAGTGGATTTTACCATCCTTAAAAAAGACAACATCTTTTGACAAAGCATCACTAAAATCATCACAATCCCTTCTTACATGGTCTGTACTATCACACCAAATACATCTATTAACAAACCCTTCTTTGGGCTGTTGTCTTTGCCTAGGAAGTGGCCCTGATGGTTGGCCTTTTTCTTCAAGCTTTGCAAACTTCGCCTTCAAGTCACGCATTCCCTTCACAAGCTCATCTAGCATGGACTCATCAAACTTAGGAGCGATAAAAGTAGGCTTTACCATTTTGTCAGAAGTTGAGGTGGAAGGACTTGTAGTGTTTACTACCATCTTGTCCCTTCTTCTTTGTCGTTTGGCAAGCAGTGAGACAGCACCTTCAACCTCATTCCAGTCGGTCTTTAGTCCTTGCTCAGCATCTTTATCTTCAAGAAGAAGCTCCAAATTTTCTTGAAACTCTTTACCTACAGCTTGTAAGAAAAGATCTGTCTTCTCTGCATCTAGTGTGGCCCTTTCTGTCCTAGTGAGTTGTGCATAGCGCCGCTCAAATTCCCTAAGTAGCTCTGTTATTGATAGTCCTTGCTTTGGCTTGACTACCCATTCTAAGAATGTCCTTTTGGTCACTCTCTCCGAGTCCTCCATGAAATATTCCTCCTTTAAAGCTACTTTGAGTTCTTCCCAATTTCTCCCATGCCCATCTTTAATTGCCCTAACATGCTCCCTAATTTCTGGAGCAACAACTAGCTCAAAGCTTTGAATCATCTCACCTTCTGACACGCGATGCAGCTCCATCTCCTTCACATACTCGCGTAAGTACTTGGTTACATCTTTGCCATTGAACTGATCCATTCTATTGACGACCGCTTGTATGGCCTTCGTTGCTGAAATCTCCCTTCTTTCAGTAGCATGTTGTTGTTGCATGAACATTGCAAATGCTTGAAACATTTGCATTGTTGCTGGGTCAAAATGCATACCCTGTTGCTCAACGTGATCACCCATGGTTACCCACAAACTCTCACCCTAGTTGCCGGAAAGTTGGGACACTTTTTGCACAGCTTTGAGTAATTCTGCACCTCCAGATGGTTTGAACATAGCAGGTGTAGAAGGAAGTCTGCTTACTGAAGAAACCAATAGAAAGACAATGGACAAAGGCAAAGGAACAGCCTTAGTTGTCAGGGGAAGGACCAAAGAAAATTACAAAGGTGGAAAGAGGAATCAGTCTCGTAGCAAGTCCCGCAGTGCTAAAGGCAAGAGTGACATACAATGCTACCATTGTGGCAAGAAGGGTCACATGAAAAGAGAGTGCAGAGAATGGAAAGCAGAAAAAGGTAAAGAGAAAGCTGAAGACCGTGGTGAGAAGAACAAGTCCTCAGTGAAGATTCAAGAAATAAATGTGATAAACACTGTTGCAGAGGATGACAGTCTAGTGTCAGGAGACATCTACTTCTTGAAGAATACAATGGACTCAGCTCTTCTTACAGCATCTGATGGAAATGCACTGAGTGACTGGATTATAGACTCAGGGGCATCACTTCATGTGTCTCCAAACAAGGAGTGGTTTACCTCTTATGTGACCACTAAAGATCATGTTTGGCTAGGCAATGGGCAGACATGTGAGATCTTAGGTGTTGGAGATGTTCAATTGAAGTTTCAGAATGGCTCTTCTTTCAAGCTGAAGAATGTGAGACATGTTCCCGCAATTACAAAGAGCTTGATCAGCACAGGTTTACTTGATGATGTTGGCTACGTCACCACTTTTGGACAAAACATGTGGAAGATATCCAAGGGTTCTATGATAGTAGCACATGGAGTAAAGTCTGGAGGACTTTACATGATTTATGTATCAAATGTCTCTAAAAATGTAATCAATGTAACCGAGCAGCCGAACGTTTCTTTGTGGCATAGCCGGTTAGGACATATGTCCAAGAATGGAATGGAAATCTTGTCTCGTTCTGGTTATTTGCCTGGCTTTTCATTTAATGATTTTGAATTCTGTGAACATTGTCTGTATGGTAAGCAAACACAGCGGCCACATAAGCATAGAAGCAGTAGAAGAGATACACAGTTGGCACTTGTTCATAGTGATTTGTGTGGACCTATGCCTAACCTATCTCTAGGGGGATCTTCTTACTTTATGACATTTATAGATGATTACTCGAGGAAAGTATGGGTTTACTTTCTCAAGCACAAGGATGAAGTGTTTAGTGTTTTCAAAACGTTTGTGACACTTGTGGAGAATTAGAGTGGCAAGAAGCTTAAATGCTTACGCACTGACAATGGTGGAGAGTATGTTTCAAAGGCCTTTCAGGACTTTTGTGAGTCAAAAGGTATAAAACGTGAACTTACTGCTCCTTACAATCCTCCTCAAAATGGTGTTGCTGAGAGCATGAATAGGACCATAGAAGGTCAGAAGTATGTTGTCTAATGCATAGCTTCCAAATGGGTTTTGGGCTGAAGCTGTATCAACAGCTGTTCATCTTGTAAATAGATCTCCTAGCAAGGTTTTGCAGAAGGATTCAGTGCCAGAGATGGTATGGTCAGGCAAAATGCCCTCATACAAGCATCTTAGCTTCTTTGGCTGTGAGGCATATACTCACGTTCCAAAGGAATTTAGGAACAAACTTGAGCCAAAGAGTAGAAAGTGCATCTTTCTAGGCTATGGTAATTCTGGTGAGATGGGGTACAGACTTTGGGATCCCGAATCCAGAAAGGTTGTCCGCAGCAATGATGTTCACTTTAATGAATCCAAATATCATTCTAAACCAGAGAGGGTTGAGGAGATTAGAAGAGTTGTCTTCCAAGAAGATGGACCTGCACGTGCAAGACAAAATGTCAGAGCTCAAGAGGAGCAAGGACAGGATAGAGTGCAACCATAGGTTGTGGCTGAGCCTGAGCCACCTATTGTGCGTAGATCTGGACGTGTCACGCGACCTCTTGATAGGTTTGTTCCATCTATGAACTATGTCATGTTGATTGATTGCAATGAGCCTTCATGTTACAAGGAAGCAGTGCAAATGAAGGACTCCGGGAATTGGCAATTGGCCATGCAGTCAGAGATGACAGCTCTGCATAAAAACCAGACATGGAAGCTAGTTAAATTACCACAGGGAAAAAAGGCTCTACCCTGTAAATGGGTCTATAGGTATAAGATCACCGCTCATGATAGTCAGCCAAAGTACAAAGCAAGGCTTGTTGCCAAGGGCTTTAAGCAAGAACAAGGCATTGACTTTGAGGAAGTCTTCTCTCCGGTGGTCAAGATGACTACATTGAGATGCTTCTTGCATTGGTTTCCATATTAGATTTGGTGTTGCACCAAATGGATGTCAAGACAACGTTCTTGCATGGTGATTTAGATGTGGAAATTTACATGCAGCAGCCAGAAGGGTTTGTTGAGAAAGGCAAGGAAGATTGGGTATGCCAGTTGTTAAAGAGTCTTTATGGCTTAAAACAATCACCGAGGGCATGGTACCATAAATTCCACAAGTTTATGCTTTCTCAAGGCTACAAACGTAGTGAGTTCAATCACTGTCTATACACAAAGAAGGCTAAGGATGGCAATTGGCTGATCCTTATTTTGTATGTGGATGACATGTTGATTGCTAGCAAGCACTTGGAAGAAATTTCAGCTTTGAAGTCAAAGATGGCAAAATCGTTTGACATGAAAGACATGGGTGAGGCAAGTCATATACTTGGTATGCGCATTGAGAGAGACAGATCAAAGAAGTTGATTTGGTTATCTCAAACAGAGTATATTGACAAGGTTTTGCAACGTTTCAATATGGAGAAGGGAAAGGCATTGAGTGTTCCATTGCCACCATATGTGAAACTTAGCAAACAAGATTGTCCTGTGTCTGAGGAAGAATAGGCTGAAATGGATAAGAATTCATATGCGTCTGCAGTGGGTAGTTTGATGTATGCAATGATTGCTACTCGCCCAGACATTGCATTTGCAGTGGGAGTAGTAAGTCGATACATGTCAAACCCAGGCAAGAAACATTGGGAGGCAGTGAAAGGAATATTGGGATACCTGAAAGCTACAAAGAGTATGCGTATATGCTATGGGAGTCAGGAGCTAAGTGTAAAGGGTTTTACAGACTCAGATTATGCAGGTGACTTAGACAACCGAAGGTCTACGTCAGGGTATGTCTTTACATTGGCTGGTGGAGCAGTATCATGGCGTTCTAGATTACAAGATTGTGTTACTCAGTCTACTACAGAGGCTGAATATGTTGCAGCATCAGAGGCATGCAAAGAATCAATTTGGCTTAATCGACTAGTAACAGATTTGGGAATCAAAGAAGAGATGCCTGTGTTATATTGTGATAGTCAAAGTGCTATACAATTGGCTCGCAATCCAGTTTATCACTCAAAGACAAAGCATGTGGATGTGAAGTATCATTTCATCAGGGAAATGCTCGACGATAAGCAACTTCAGCTTGTCAAAGTTCACACCACAGAAAATCCTGCTGATCTACTTACAAAAGGACTTCCCTCAGAGAGCTTTGCGCATTTTCGCAAGCAGTTAGGTGTAGGGTAGTACATCACTTCTCTACATCTCTTGTATATTAGCTTGTATAGTAGCTTCTCTCACACTTAAAGTACCACATTGGACTTTAAGTGGGAGGTTGTTGGGGTATAAAGCCCAATGTGGTCGCCCAGGTAAGTGGGCGGGCCGCCAGGTATGTACACATATTCTTTTGTAAAAACCTAATAAGAACTCACTATGCTCTACACATTACAGTAGAGCGAGTTCACCATATCGTCGTGCTCTTCTTCTCGCACTCTCTCTCGCGTTGCACTTCCGCTCGTACTCCTTCACTGAGCACTACAAAGAGAAGCAGGTACAGGGAAATGATGAAACTTCACGAAGTATGTCTCAGCAGCCACTACAACAGCCGAAGAACTTGTTACAAAGCAGTGTCAACATGCAACCGACAAGTCATAAAAGTCAGAGTCGAGAAGCTAAGCCACAAAATGAGTGAGGTGTTAGTCCCAAAACTTCAAGTAATATTCTCTGTGGTCTAAGCGTCTTAGCTATTCTAGGTACTGCTCAAGCTGGACGAGTTGAGCATATTTACGTTGTGTCGCTCATGCTAGTATAGGTGAGCAAAAGAGTCAAAGTCTAAGTACTTAAGTCTGGTGAAGTGAAGGAGAAGGTCCAAAAGACACTCACGTACTGAGCACAGTGAGATACAAGTGGAGAAACTTCTACATCGAAAACCCTTTTTGGAAAGGTGGAAGCTATTGAGACATCTTTTGATGTCACATGTGCTACATTTATTCCTCGAAACACCCATCATCTCCTTCTTTCACATTGCATGCTTTTGTTGACAAATTTCTCATATGCATATAGAGTGTCCCATAATTGGCACTTGCATTAGGCACTCTTTCCATGTTTCACCTAAGCACTCACCTTTCATGAAGATGTACTTCACGTTCAACTGATCAACTCCAATGAGAGCGTATACCAAAGGCATTTTTTTTCCCACCGGGTTTTTTCTCTTTGGTCATCCAGGTTTTAGACCCTAATCTAAAGACACCTATCACCATCCTCTTGTACATATTCCTTCTACATCAACAATAAGGAAATGCTACTCAAAACAATTGACAAATGAATTGGAGCACCAATTTCAGATCATAGCATACTTCTCCTCAATGGCGAGTCGAAGAATGGCCTACAATGACAAAGCTGCAGACAACACTGTTACCATATACATGTGGTAGTGATGTGTGTGAACACACTAGGACCGCCGGGGCATTTTTTCCCTCTTTAGGAGGTTTTTTCCCCCGTGCATTGTATATACGCCCATCACTCTAGGGCTATCTATCTTTCCAAAGCACACTAAGTAACACACTCTCTATTGTGTGCCTTGAGCTTCCTTCGTCTTCTCCAAGCTGTGTGTGTTTCTCTGCAACCATAATTCCAACAATTGGTATCAGAGCAGGTCACGTCCTCCCGGGGTTAGTCGCCAGCTGCTCCAGCACATGCCTGCTCACTTTCTCCGATTTCAGTGAGCTTTGGCGAGCGTTCGCAGGTCAACAAATATTTTGGGTAAGCTCGAAGAGCTTGGTCTGCTCAGAATTTTGATTTGGGCTCATTTCGGCCTCCGTTTCCAGTGCAGGCAGTACTGCACAGGCTATTTCGTCATTTTGTGCAGAATTTCTGTCAGTGCCGTTTTCTGCATAACAGGTGCCTTATTGTCTTCTACGGTTTGTGCTATATAGCACAGGTTGTTCCCGCTCTGTTTCTCCTATTTTCGGGCAGTTTTTACATCAAGTGCAACATTTATCATGGCTGACAACAACAACACAGATGTGTTCAAGATGCTTGCTGCTGAGGATAGGTTGGATGGGGACAACTACCCTATGTGGGCTTATATGATGCAACATGTTCTTGTGTCAAAGGGTGTCTGGAACATTGTGCAGGGCATTGATGTACGTCCTAGTTCTGAGGATGTAGGCGATGTTGAGGATGTTGCAGGTCTTGCTGCAAGGATTGCAGCTGTTAGAGTTGTTTTGCCTACGGCAGAACAAAATCGTTGGGATGTTAAGGATGCGCAGGCTCACGCATTGATTGCGTTTTCTGTGAAGCGCACCATTGTTCCTCACATCCGTTTAACAAAATCTACAAAACACGCTTGGGATATATTAGCAGGTCTTTATGCAAGCCGCAATGAGGCTAAAATTGCTTTGCTGCGTAAAGAGTTGGAGTCGAAGATTATGCATGAGGAAGATGATATGGACACTTTCCTTGCTAGTGTCAAGGATATCAATGAGCAGCTTATTTCTGCACGTGAAGTCATTTCAGACAGTTCCCTTGTGCAGACTGTTCTTGATGCCTTACCAGATTCCTACCAGACTTTTGCTAGTACTTGGAGACTGATGACCCAAGGAAATCCTGAAGTTGTCAAGTTTGATGCATTATGCACATTGCTGTTGCAAGAGTCACTTTCCAGAAAAAACAGGACTAGGCAGCGTGCAATTGAATAGGATTTTATTGCTTCTCAAAGAAAGGGTGGTAACAGTAATGCAGCCACTTCTTATGGTTCTGCTGCGAGTGGCAAAAATTATGTTCCTAATGCTTCTGCTGGCAGTACTTCGTCTGGTTATTCTGGTGATAAGGGCAAAAAGAAGATGTGTTGCCATTATTGTAAAGCCAATGATCACTTGATCAAGTCGTGTCCTAAGTTGAAGGCCAAAGAGGCTAAGAAGAAAGAGGGTGGTTCCACTGCAAATGCTGGTTCCACTACAAATGCAGCCATTGTTGAGTCTTCTGTGAAAGGAGACTGTGTTGCTGATGTTGATGCAGAATGGGCTTTTAGCGCAGAGTGCACTTACAATCCTGCTGTCCATGATGCATGCTTGTCAGTTGCTGCAAATTCACATGTGTGGTATTTCGACAGTGGTGCTACAAAGCACATTACCTCACATCGTGAATTGTTTACCTCTCTCGAGTCTGTCCCTCATGGGAATTCAGCCACTTGTGCCAACAACGCCTCTTATCCAGTTCAGGGAGTTGGAAAGATTGTGCTCACTGCTACTAATGGCAGTTCCTTCACACTTGTTGATGCACTTTATGTACCTGGGATCAAGAAGAATCTCTTATCTGTATCCGCACTTACTAGACTTGGACTTGTAGTCAAATTTGTGGATGACAGATGTACAGTTCATGATCTCAGTTTTGGTGATGAAATTGTTGCATCTGGGCTTCTGTGCCATGGGCTGTATAAGCTCACTTTGTATGACAAGTGTGGAAAAAATTTTGCAAATGCTGTTGCAGATTCAAGGGCTATTTCAGATGCAAAACTTTGGCATGCACGTTTTGGTCATCTGAATTTTGCCAGTTTGCTGCGTTTGCAGAAATCTGATATGGTTGCTTCTTTGCCGCCTCTTGAAGCACCTGTCAAACATGTTTGTGAAGGCTGTATTTTGGGTAAGATGCAGCGTTCTAAGTTTCCAAAGGATGGTTCAGTTCGGGCCACATGCAGGTTGCAGCTTGTGCATAGTGATGTTTGTGGGCCCATGAAAACTCCGTCCTTGGGCAATTACCTGCACTTCGTGACTTTCATTGATGATTACTCCAGGCATGCATGGGTATTTTCGCTTAAAGCGAAGTCCGAAGTCTTTATGTGCTTCAAACAATTTCTGGCTATGGCTGAAAATGTCTCGAAATGTACTATGGGCACCCTCCATATAGATCGAGGGGGGGAGTATATGTCTCATGAATTTAATGCATTTCTGGCTAGTCGTGGGATAAAACACCAATGTACAGTGCCTTATACACCTTAGTGAAATGGTGTTGCTGAGAGGAAAAACAGGTCACTGACGAAAATGGCACGATGTATGGTCAAAAGTCAATCTTTACCGCATTCTTTTTGGCTTGAGGCCATCATGTGTGCCACTTATGTACTTAACAGGTGTCCTACGAAATCTTTGCACTCTATTACTCCATATGAAGCATGGCATGATAGAAAACCTTCTATTGAGCACATGCGTGTTTTTGGTTTTTTGGCATATGCTTTGGTGCCACAAGTGCAGCGTAGAATATTGGATGATAAGGCTGTCAAATGTATTTTTGTTGGTTATAGTGGTGAAAGCAAAGGTTATAGGTTGTATCATCCGCAAAAAAAACGTATTCTGGTTTCTCGGGATGTAGTGTTTGTGGAAGATTCTGTTCAGCCCTTGCTGTCATGTACTAGAGACAGTAATGTAAGCTCACAGGACATTTATGACATTTTGTTGCCTCTTTTTAGTGGTGGAAATACGAATGTAAGTTCCAATGAGGGAAATGTACAGCCTATGGGGGTTTCTGAAAATGTTATAGATCAGCCTATTACTGATGCAGATGTACATGATGTACTTGATGAGGAAAGGGCTAAAAATGAGCAGGCTAGAGGTATGCCAAAGTGGCTGGTGCACACTTTGCGTGATAGTAAATTGGATGCACCTTTGTCTAGTCGTACTCATTCAAGATCTCGCCATGCATCTTATGCATCAGATTGTTATGCTTTGGCTGTGTCTAATTTACATGATGTTGAGGAGCCTCTGTCTTTTGATGAAGCACAGAATTCAGAAAATTGGATGGTTGCCATGCAATCAGAATATGATGCACTTATAGAAAATGACACATGGACTTTATGTGATATGCCTCCTGGCAAAAAGGCCATTGGTACAAAGTGGGTTTACAAGTTGAAACGCAAACCGGATGGTGAGATCGATTGCCATAAGGCTCGACTTGTTGCAAAGGGTTATGCACAACAAAAAGGCATAGATTATGAAGAGACTTTTGCTCCCACTTGTCGTATGACTACTATGCGTTTTCTATGTGCATTGGCAGCTCATTTTGGTTGGGATGTACATCAATCAGCCATTGTTATTGCTTTCTTGAATGGTGACATATTTGAGGAAGTTTATGTAACGCAGCCTCGCGGTTTTTTCATAAAAGGACAAGAGGACAAAGTGTGCAAATGTAACAAGGCTTTGTATGGGTTGAAGCAATCTCCTCGTGCTTGGTATGAGAAAGCTGACACTCATTTGGTCAAACAAGGCTTTCGTAACAGTCCAACAGAAAGTACATTGTATGTAAAGCGTGAGGGTGATGTATTTATCATCGTGGTTCTTTATGTTGATGATTTGCTGATCACTGGACCAAATGAGAGACATATTGTTGAATTTAAGGCTGATTTGAATGCTACTTTCAAGATGAAAGATTTGGGGCTGTTGCATCATTACTTGGGTATACAGTTTAAGCAGTGTGATGGTGGTATTTCCTTGTGTCAGAAAAGTTACATAGAGACATTGCTATGTAAGTTTGGACTTGAGGATTGCAAACCTATTGCCACTCCCATGGAAACAGGTTTGAAGTTGAGTCTACATGATGCTGGCGATCCTGCTGATGTCACTCTTTACCAAACTGCTGTTGGCTGCCTCATTTATGTATGCAACACGAGGCCGGATATTCAGTTTGCAGTCTCACAGGTCAGCAGATTTATGCATAGCCCAGGGTCTAAGCATTGGCAGGCTGTCAAGAGGATTTTCCACTACCTTAGTGGCACTTTACATCTTGGCTTGTTTTATCCCAAGGGGGGATCATTGCCGCCAGACTTACATTCTTTTTCGGACTCAGATTGGGCTGGTTGTTTTGACACGCGAGTGTCCACAAGTGGTTTTTGTTTCATGCTTGGCAGTTCATGTATATCATGGTTGAGCAAGAAGCAACCTACTGTGGCCACTTCGAGTTGTGAGGCTGAGTACAAGGAAGTCTTCACAGCTACAATTGAGTGTGTATGGCTCAGACGCCTTATGGCTGATTTGGGTGTTGGACAGGACACTGCCAACACTATCTACACTGACAGTCAGAGTGCATTGGCAGTTGCGAGGAACCCAGTTTTTCATGCTCGCACAAAGCACATTGAGGTGCATTACCACTATGTCAGGGAGAGGCTCTCAGCAGGAGAGATCAACTTGGCTTATGTGCCAACACAGGACAACCTTGCAAATCTTTTCACAAAGGCATTGTCTCGTGAGAAGCTTGAAGCTTTCCACAAAGCTTTGGGCTTACTCCCCTTTGTGGACTGATCCTGTCCTCAGGGCATGGCACTTCCCTTTACTCATGTGCCAGCTCTCGTTCACCGCATCACTCCAGGGGGGATTTGTTACCATATACATGTGGTAGTGATGTGTGTGAACACACTAGGACCGCCAGGGCATTTTTTCCCTCTTTAGGAGGTTTTTTCCCCCGTGCATTGTATATACGCCCATCACTCTAGGGCTATCTATCTTTCCAAAGCACACTAAGTAACACACTCTCTATTGTGTGCCTTGAGCTTCCTTCGTCTTCTCCAAGCTGTGTGTGTTTCTCTGCAACCCTAATTCCAAAAAACACTAACAACATGATTGCACAGGAACAAAGAAGTCCCCAATGAAGAAGATCAGACATAAAAGTAATCAGAGGATCTCAAAAGATGAATGGTTATGATGATAGATGTCATCTCTAATAGATCATAGTTCTTGTTGTGGTTCGACAAAGTTACAAGCAAAAACGACAGTAAAGACCACATCGCCATCTACAATCAGGTCATGTCGGGGACGACATGAACGCGGAAGGGGGGAATGTTGACCGCTGGGTCAACAACACAACATAACTCAAGTTTAGTACCAAAGTATTATCTTTTGCGAGTTATGAAATGCTGCGGATTATGGCTATAAACGTCATTTGTAATGAGTAGTTATTCTAGTTTCAGAAGCCGGGGTGCAATGGCACTTCCAGATTGTAAATACAAAGCCATTTGACCCTTTCAACCCCATTTTTGGTTAAACCTAAGGTAGCCTTAGTATATAAGGTACCTAGGTCATTTTGTAAAAGAAGACTTTTTATCATAATCAAACTGAGCGCTGCCGTCTACTGTGTGAGAGAGAGAAAGAGAGTGAGCGTGAGTTTCATCCTCCCGCTACGCCCCGCTTACTCAACACATTGGAGATCCAACTGCACCATTGTTGTAAGGCTCGAGGAGAGCTACGCGATGACGTCAAGCATTCCACGCGAGACAAAGCGCACACGTCGACGCATCTACGAGCTATTTGTGGCCGTAAGTGTATCAAACGATGTCTGTTTTCTGCGTGCTAGTAGTCTATAGAATCGTGGCGACATAAGATACGCATAGGTTCTCATAAATTTCAGTTTCGGGCACTTTCAAAATTTTTCTCTGTAATCCTACGCGTTTTCCGCAGATGGGTTTAGAGTGAGGGTTTTGAGTGTAGAAGCTTAGGGACAGGTGTATCCTAGTGAGGGGATGGTGTTCCTTAAGTTTCGTATGAATCTGGCATGATTAGGTGAGTTGCCTTCCGTATGTGTGTATGTGGCTAGGTGGTGTAGTTGAGAGCAATGAGGTTCTTTATTGTGGTTTAGTTGGCCTTCCAGAGTGTTGTATGTGTAGGATGGTCTCAGCCTGACAAGCTAAAGAGATTTCCTCCGTGTGCCTATAGTGTCATCTGTGTCCTCGATTGACATTATGTTGATCTAGGTAGTGTTTTCATGCACTTCATGGGTGTGTGAGTTGCTCCCCGTCCAACATGAAGCTTCTCTCACATAAGTCTATTCACAAATATGTGGAAAAGTTTTGGGATTTACATCTCAAGGCTTCATCGAGCAAAAGCAACAATTTTGTGCAGGATTACCTGAAGAAATGGCCAAGTATGTCAACTCCCAATGGGATGGTTCTATCACCGAAGTAATCCACCACACCATGGTTGCTTCCCACATCAATTTCCAACAAGGGGCTAGACGGAATGTCCAACGCATGGAAAACAAAGAGAAAAATGATGCAAAGGGGAAAACCAGTGCCCAAAATTCATCCCCAAGGCATTTCCTACAACAACAACAATAGTCCAAGGAAAAAAGAGTTTACAAAGGTAAAAACAAACTCTCTCATGAAGAGATCGCAAGGACCATAAGTGTTTTAAGTGTGGGGAGCAAGAACATGGCTATCGCTCTTGCCCCAAGAAAAATGCTTGCAATGAGACTCCTAGGGCTTCTACCATCGAAGCTCCAAAAGAGGATGCTCATTGCAAAGGATCATCTCTCTCATATGCTTGGGGAAAGGTAAGGGAGCATGATGCCTTCATCTTTTTTTACCCTGGCTCTACTCACAACTTCATATCGGAGTTGGCCACCAAGTTGGGCATTCGAGCTTTTGAGATGGGATATATTGTAATGGCTGACATAGATTTCAAGGGACAGCAAGCCTCTGTTACTCCCTTGATTGGGAAGTTGAGTCTTCATGTGCAAATCTATGTCGACAAAGAAGACTTTTTCATCTCTCCTCTCCAACATGAGGATGCTATCCTAGGTGTGCCATGGTTTGATCGCATGGCTGCCAACATGAAGTTCCCTAAAAGGAGAATCTACTTCACCTACAGGGGAAAGAACATGTATATAGATGCTAAAGAGTCTGGTCGTACGATACCACTTGTAAATTCACCAGCTTTTGATAAGTCAATGAAAAGCTCGATTTTTGCGTACATGATTTTTGTCAAAGAATCTTCTAATTATGCTAATGATTTATCAAATGAAAATGGTAGGAATCGAGAAGAGTTAGACTTGTCTACTCTTCTAAATGGATTCCAAGATGTTTTCATTGATGATATCCCTATGGACTTACCTCCAAAACAAGAGGATGATGACCATCGAATTGAGATCCTACCAGGAAGCTGACTGCCTAACAAGCCTCCTTATTGAGTTTCCCAAGCTCAACAAGAGGAGATCATGAGGCAGGTACAAGGATTGGTAGACAAAGGGATGGTGAGGCCTAGCTCCTCTCCCGTTTGTTCTCTAGTATTTTGAGTGCAAAAGAAAGATGGTACATATCGTATGTGTGTGGATTATCAAGCACTAAACCATATCACTATCAAAAATAAATTTCTTGTGCCTCGGTTAGAGGTAATAAAAGCATAGCCTAATCAAAGGAATCTACATAAACTAATAAGCTTTATTGGTATGTGTGCATACTATAGACGCTTCATAGCAAAATTTTCTCAAATAGCAGGACCATTACATGACTTAACAAAGAAGAATGTTAAGTATGCATGGACTACTAATGAGAAAAATGCTTTTGACAAGCTCAAAGAGAAGCTTACCTCACAACTAGTCCTCATCCTTCCGTATCTCTCAAAGCCATTTGAGGTCCAATGTGATGCTTGTGGCAATTGCCTTGGAGCAATCTTGCTTCAAGAAGGGCATGCCATAGCATATGAGAGCCGAAGGCTCAATATGGATGAACGGGTCTTGGGCATTTATGAGAAAGAGGTTTTAGCTGTTCTACATGTCCTAGACACACGGAAGCACTATTTATTAGGGACTCCATACATTTTACAAATAGACCACCAAAGTCTCAAGTACTTCATGACGCAAACCAAGCTTTTTGACAAACAAATCAGGTGGGCAAATTTTCTTTCGCAATTTTATTTTCATATCGCTCACATTGCAGGTAAGCACAATCAAGTGGCCGATGCACTTTCACAACGACCAAAAGTCAATGTAGTGTCTATAGCAACTCACAATGATCTATCTTCTATGATAGATGAGTATGCTACTGACTCTGACTTTAAAGATGTAATGTCAGCCCTTGCTTTGGGGAAGAAAGAGGAACCATTCACCTTGCAAGATAGTTATCTTCTCCATGGAAATAGGCTATGTGTTATCCACTCCCTTTGTGAGAAAGTCATGTATGAATCCCATGCTCCTCCCTATGCAGGGAATCGAGGCATTCAACCTACTCTTCGAGGAGTAGAGACATACTTCTATTTGCCTACCATGAAAGTGGACATACAAGAGTATGTTTCAAAATGTGTGGTATGCCAAAAGACTAAGTATGATAGAGGGAGGAAACCTGGATTACTCCAGCCATTGCCAATCCCTAATTCACCATGGGAGAGTATATCCATGGATTTATATTTGGATTACCCATGTCTATCTATGGGAATACGGGAATATGGACAATAGTCGACAGGTTTAGCAAGAAAGCACACTTTATTACTGTCAAAAAGACTATTAAGGCACACCAAATGGAAACCATCTTCATATCTTAGATTTTCAAACACCATGGATTACCAACATCCATTGTGTCGGATAGAGATCCTAGAATGACAAGTAATTTTTGGAAAGGTCTCTTTGAAAATCTAGGTACAAGATTGAATTTCTCTTCGGCATATCACCCACAAACGGATGGCCAAAGTGAGATAGCCAATCTTACGATACTTGATCTACTAAAGACTTATGTTACAAAAGTAGATCAATGATCACAATGGGAGAAGTAACCCATTGTAGAGTATGCGTACAATAATACTATCCATACTAACTTTTGAGATCATAGAGGGAAGATCTAAAAGTCCCTTGCTACTTAAAGCACATGGGAAGATTTTTGCTCTGCTGATGAGTATAGCGTGGCCTACAAGAATCTTTTCAGAAGGTTGATGAAGCTATATCTATCTCTCAACAAAGGGAAAAAGCTGATGCTGACAAGCACAGCCGGGCCTTAACGTTCAAAGAAAATGATTGGGTCTTACTTAAGTTTCTCAAGGCTCGATTGAGGAAAACGACATGCAAAGATCCTACTGTCCATCAAAAGTATTATGCTAAATTAGCAAAAAGATACTATGGTCCTTTTCAAATCTTGAAGCCAATCAATGACATGGCTTATCAACTCAAGTTGCACAACCATTGGCTCATACACAATGATTTTCATGTGAGCCTACTTAAGCCCTACAAAGGAGAGCCACCAAGAGAACCAATTATTGAAGACCCTCCAGAAATTGAAGACCAAGAAGAGGTGCTACAACCCAAATCTATCCTTTGTCATGAAGACAAGGTACTACGGCATGGTAAGATTATTTGAAGGTATCTTATTAAGTTCAAAAACTATCCTTTTGAAGATGCTAGATGGATGCAAGGAATACATCTTAAGGATAGTATGAACCTTGTCAATGCTTACAATGATGCTCTAGAGTAAGCAAATGTAAATGCTTTCTAAATGAACAATGTTGTTGTATTATAAGACTAATCCTTTTTTGTGCACAAATTTAACTACTATGCACGCTTAGAATCATGTTTGTGATGACGATGTCACTCAAATACCAAGTAGAATTTGTCACTCTACTTTGGGAGTATGCTTGCGGAAGCTACGTCTCCAAGCACCAAATGGACTAGTCATCCATTCTGGAATGATGTCGCAGGGTGAAAAGGGATCCTCTACCCGCTAAGAAACGTAGACTAATGACTAAGACTTTATCTCTTCTACCTCATAGTCGAGGACAACAATGATTTTAAGAGAGAGGTAATGTCATAAAATCTAATATCTAACCAACCCAAATGATTTTATCATATTAAATTGATCATTTAATGTGGGAGAATAAACGGGAACAAGGGTTAGAATATAGACATGTGCTTATGGATCTGTCTCAATGTGGGGTCAAGGTTAAAGGGGTCCAAATGAGAGATGGTATGCTAAAGAGCAATGCTACCTAATGGAGCTTAAAGACCTTAGGGTTAGCTTCATTAAAGACCTCCAAAACTTAGTGTTAAAAAGTCATTTGACCTTAGGCAAGCTAGGGCTGAGACCTTGAGGTGGAAACCCTACCCAAGTATGAGGTGCTTATCGGCTTGCTAACTAAAGTGCTTAAAATGTTTGTGGGAACCTTCCCCAAATCTTGAGGTGACTTTTATGCTTAAAATAACTAAAGTTCTTGAACTGTTCAATTCAAAGATAAACTCTCAAGAGGCATCAACGTTTCCATGCTTGATTGACTAAGTGCTTGAAGTATTCAATTCAAACCAAATGACTTAAGAAGCATAAATGACACATGCTTGATCGACTAAGTTCTTGAAGTATGCAATTCAAACCAAATGACTTAAGAAGCATAAAAGACACATATTTAAAAAATTCTCCACATGTGGCCCTCATAATGTGCTTGAATCCTGTTGGATAGGCTTTAAAGGGGTCCAATGAGAATTCAGATGCATAAAAATAAATAATTAAGTTCTTTCTCTCAAAGAGAAAAAACAGGATACATGTCTCAAATGATATAATTAAATATTACTAGAGAGAGAGAGAGGTGTGGACCAAGCATGAGAGGGGGGGGTTTACTCTCCTACATACACACACACATTCTCTCATTGTGTGGAGTGCAAAGTGCAAGAGTTCCATCTCCTTCTCCAAGTTTGTTGAGAAGTGGAGAGCCTACACCAACACTCTTGGCTATGGAATGCAGATCCAACCAAGAGCCATGCTTCAATGCTTACGCTTTCCAACTTCTTCATCTTCATTACTATGCTATTATGCTATGCTAAGCAAGAAGAGTGATGATAAGTAAGGAACTATTTCTTTCTCCTATGTATGATTCTTCTTCCTCTTTCCTACCCTCATTCCCCGCTAGCTCTCTCCACCTTCGAAGGTGTTTGAGGCCTTGGGACTGAGGCTAATTCTTTTTGCAAAGTTTATGGTATGCTTGTGATGCATGAATCTTTCCATCTTCATTGCATCACCTAAGTCACAAGGATCACAAAGATTGTATTGTATCAAGTCTCTCTTGATAAGTGACTCTATAATACAAACACATTTTGGAGGGGGGACCGGCTCCAAGTAAATCCGGTCCTCAATTATTGTCATGTTCTCTAATACTCTCTCTCTTGCAAAAGTATTGTTCATGCCAAGTTAATTAAGTACTATGTTTATATTGCTACCATCAATTAAGTTCACCCTCTATGTTATGAAAGTAATCTCACAAAAATGCTCACTCAAATTCTCTTAATTCCGCTATTCTCAAAGTTCATAGGCTATTTCCATTACAAAGGAGAAAGACGAGAGACTCTATCATCGTGGGTGGGAGCGAGAAGAAAGTTGGAGGGGAGATAACAAGCAGAGAGAGAGAGAGAGAGAGAGAGAGAGAGAGAGAGAGAGAGAGAGAGGAAGGTGAAAGAATTCAAACTTAAAATTCAAAGTGGGGAGATATTTTTTTAATTGAGAGTGCTAATTTATTTAAGAGGACAATGATTGGTGCAAAAACAAAGTGAAATGGGTTTTTTTTATTTTGACCTTTCTTGACCCAGAGCTGATGATACGGCATAGGGTAGCTATGAGACATGTCAAAGATTTCTACTTTCATCCTTTATAATGTCCCACCATCTTTCAAAAAGATTTCTACTTTCATCCTTTATAATGTCCCACCATCTTTTCCCCTTTCCTTTCAAAAAGGTAGTCAAAGAAAATGACTTATTAGATCTATATCCTACCAAGGCCTTAAAAAGAGGGCTACAAAAGTCTACTAAAAATAGCCTCATGAATGTAGTTGTCCCCTTAACCCTTTACAAGATTAGCTTTAATACCTTATAGTTAGGGTTCCTTACATGGACCATGAAAGGTCCATATTTTCTCTAATATCCTTCAACATCACAACGCTATGTCATTTGTTCTTATCAAAAAGTGTATGCTGCAAAACTTAAACAACTTATATTTTGCTTGCTCCAAAGGTAAAGCAAAGGCCTGTAAAGCATTTGTGGGTAAATATTGTTGTTGTAATGGAAGAGTTAGATTACTTCCACTAAATGAGACACCAAATGAATTGACATGTATAATGAGCTCAACCACAAAAAACGGTAGTCAAGTCTTACAAAATATTCAGGGTTATAATAATGTATTGGAATTTTTGTCTCTTGGTGCCTATATTGATGAGAGCATTGATTGTGATGGGAGAGGTATGTACACTTTTAACGTACATGGCTCAGTCTATCGTAGCATAGATTCTTTGGTGCCAGTTGAAGGACAAAATGAAATTCCATGCTTTGCACAATAATATTTTTCGATAGAGAGCATAAATTAACTGATAGACTCCATTATGTTCCAATCTTAAATTGTAGTGTTTTAGAGTGTTTGTAGTCAATGATATATAAATCCCTATGGTAATTCTCTACGATCTACTATTTCTTTATATGGAGATGCTATTGTTCCTAATATCAAGATGGTTATTGCAGAGCACCGATGTAATGGTCGATAATATTTTGTTCCAAGGGATTTAGAACTTGCTACTATAATTATGAGTTCAACCACAACAAGAAGTAGTTAATTATATAGAATATTCAAGGTTATAATAATGTATTGGCATTTTTGTCTCTTGGTGCCTATATTGATGAGAATATTGATTATGATGGGAGAGGTATGTACACTTTTAACGTACATGGTTCAATTTATCATAACATCGATTCTTTGGTGCCAGTTGAAGGACGCAATGAAATTCCATGCTTTGCACAATAGTATTTTTTTGATAGCGAGCATAATTAAATCGAGTGACAGATGTTAGGGAATATAACGTAGCTAAGTAGATAATTGAGTAGATTACTTAATGGAGAGAGAAATTTTTCACACACGAGAGATTATAGAGTAGATAGAGAGAGAGAGCATACAAGATATACATGGTTCACCCAATGTGGGATACGTCCACAGCAAAGCAACCACTCAATGGCTTTAGTACTTCAAAACAAGAAGTCAATTAAAAAGGGATTATACCCTTTTGGAGCTCCCGCTGTTAGGAGTTTTTTATAAGAAGTGATTGCGCATATGTATATACACATGCATGGTGCATCGAATAAAGCATTGCCAGAGCCAGGTGGTTACGTGGGACCCACATGTGTACATGTAGGACAGCGTGTACATAGTACATCGATTTTCATCATTACCAGTATGAGTGTGTTTTTTCTATAATAATGAGGAGTTGATAGAGCATAAAAATTCTCGAGGAAGCTATCTGCGGGCCGACGCTAAGCAGTTGCGTTAAGTGACATCCAGTGGCCTCAGGAGGTCGAATGGGATCAAGACTTGCACGTGGATAAGTATGGACACAACGTGAATGTTTTCTTGTGATGATTATGCAAAAAGGCCATCATGAGAACTGCATTTGGGGGCTACTTCACGTGATTGCGGGATGCATTATTGGAAAAAGTTGAGTGCCAGGTGTGCGGATGGATGTAGAAGGGTGACAAAAATGCACTACATGGCCATTTTTTGGCCTATTCGGGGTCCTTTTGAGGTCAATCAAAAGTCCAAAGGTGCCTAAGGGATAAAGTGAAGTGTGGACACTGAAAGACCTGACAAAAAAGCCAGTAATGTGTGGAGAGAAGAGGAGGAACAACCGCAACTGAGTTTTTGCTGTTTTTGGAGCCTGTTTTGGCCATAAACTACTCATCCGAGGTCGGATTTAAGCACTTTGATATCCTAGACTGGGGTTTTGGGCCGTTTCAAACGTAATGGAACTGTCCATTTTTTGCCAAATTATTCACTTTTTCCTGTTGTTTTGGCTGTGTAAGTTTCTCTTGTGAGCGAAGTCTCTGTCCAAATTTGTGATTGTATCTGGCATAATTCATCCAAATTGTGTGAGCTATTTGCCCCTTGGTACTAAACATCAGAACTTCTCCTCTTTTGAGCTGAGTTTTTTGGGTGTGTGTGTATGTGTCTCTGTGTTGAGTGGGCAAATGGTAGTCTCTTTCCTCTCACTCCATCGGTGTGTTCCCTGTCTCGGCCAGGTGGGTTGTGTAAGCTGAGTGGTGCCCCATAGTGTGTGTGTGTGTGTGTGTGTGTGTGTGTGTGTGTGTGTTATCCCAAGAGTGTGTGTCGTGTGATCGTAGAGGTGTTGTGTGTATTTCCATCCTGCTCACATTCTTTTGGTGCCCCTACTGAGGATCTTCTTCAAGTACCTTCAACTTCGGGATTCGGGATTCGGGATTCGGGATTACAGGTTGCAGCTTATAGGTTATAGGTTATAGGTTATAGGTACATGTACAGATGATTCACATAGGTACATGTAGCTGGAGTAGAGTGATATATTGGCAAGTGGAAGTCACTTGCAGTTGCCGTGGGTATGCATCATTCGAACATTGATCATCTTGTCACTCTTGCGGATGATTTAGTGCTTCTACCACACACTTTAGAAGATACACAAAAGCTTGTGGTTTTCCTTGAGAACTTTTGCTTGCATAGTGTGCTAATTGTGAATGAATCCAGAACAAAGATTATGCTTGTGAAAACCAACCATAAGTAGAAACCATGCATTTTGTACAACAATGAGACACTTGAAGTTGTTGAAAGCTTTAAGTACCTTGACCTTGAGGTTTCGACCAATCACAAGTGACATGAATGTGCTATGCATCGTTTGAAAGTGGGAAAGAGAGCATACTATGCATTTGAAAACATGTGTAATGCGGAAAACATCAAGTGTTGGGTTCTTTAAGAAGCACCTTTTTGACACACTGGTAACACCGGTTCTTCTTTATGGAGTTGAAGTGTGGGGTGGGAGCATCTCAAAGTATAATTGGAAAGAGTTTGAGAATGTCTAAAAGAGTTTTCTTACAAGATTTCTCCAAGTTAAGACACAAACACCATATATGCTCCTACGTCTTGAGTCGGGATCTCTTTCAATTGAGGTTATGGGCAGTGAAAGGGTTGTGGAGTACATGAAAAAGATGCGTCAAAACCCCTCACATTGACTTCCTACAATTGAATGTGAAGCAAGAAAAAAAGTTCACAAGATGCATAAAAGCAAGATCTTGGATGGAAGCCATAAAGAAGTGGTTTGGGAGATGGGATGCATTACACTTGCTACATGATGCCTCAATTGACTCACAAGTGAATGAAGCTTTCTACAACACCAATGTATTATGGCTTGGTGGGTCATGCTTCATATAATACACCACCCATATTGCCCCCAACTACAAAACCATGTTCTTACACTAAAAGAGGAAACCGTACTCACACTTACATGCTTGAGTCTATCCCCTTGTCACAGGGCATTGGGGCAATGACAAAGAGTCAAATCGATTGTGCACATTATGCTCACTTCAAGTTCCAGAGTTTGAGTACCACACACTACTAAATTGCTTAGCTTTTGGTCACATCTGAACTTGCTTCTTTTACATTTGCCATGACTTAGACCTATACACTTTCCTCTCCCAACCACAATGCGGGCTCTCCATTGCAACTCTCATCACCACAATTTTGGAGCATTGAGAGTCACTCATTAGCCACACACATACTACATCACATACTACTTTGGTCCCATAGATCATATTTTACCTCCGAGGATGATAATAAAATCTCTCTCTCTCTCTCTCTCTCTCTCTCTCTCTCTCTCTCTCTCTCACACACACACACACACACACACACACACACACACACACACACACACACCCTACGAGGAGAAGTATACACCTTAATCATTTCACACCAAGATTAATACTAACAAAAAGAGAGACAAAATGATTTATAAACCAAGATAATACAAAACATCTTTGCTAGTGTTTCAATACCTAACCAATCCAAATCAACTTCGCCAACTGCAATACATGGCAGAAAATGTGTCACTAAATTATTTAATCATGGGGCTTTACTCTAATTTTGCATACGTACATTCACGACTAAGAGCATTATCGACATCTACTTTGCCTATCACACAGGTTGATGTATGAACATGTTTTCACACTTGAATAGGGCAGCAAATGAGCAAAGGTTGCATTAGATGGCGTGAGCAAGAGTCAAAGTAGTCATCTTTTATGCGATCTTGCAACAAATGTTGATTGTTGAGTAAAGAAAAAGCCAAAAATTTAGAAAGCCTTTAGCTTTTCTTGTTTAGAAAATAACTCACATCGTGGGCTTTCCCAAGGTATTGAAGGCTTCATTTGTCGACTAAATCACACACATGTAGTTATTCAAGAAAGGCACACACACACACACACTAACCCACACACATACGCTTAATCAAGGGTAATTAAGCAAAAAGTTAGCAAACAAATCAAGCATAAAACTTAATCAAGATGTCCTTTCTCAATTCTTGGGCCAAATACAATATATATTGGTGCACTTAAAATCTTGTGAAAGCATCTTCGCACGCACATGCATATCAATTCAATTAATGCTCTCAAGCAACATAATTTGGCTCGAGAAAAGTGGAAAGAGGAAGAAAAAAAGAACACAATTAAGCAAGAAAGGAGAAAAAAATAATTGCACTAAACCTAGAGCTTGATCCCACTTAGCTCAAATCACATGGTTAGGAAAAAGGCCCTATTATTGCAAATAAGAGTAGTGTAGTTGAAGAACACCATAACAGGGACATAATTCAGAATGTTCTTTACTCATGGCGAGCAGCTATTGCAATTCAAAAAGATCAATATAGAGGGGCACCAAACTTGTCCTACAAGTCCACATTGTCTACCTATAGGATTCCAATTTGCCTTTGATTCTATCTTGCTCTTTCCCTTCCTACAAAACCATTGAACATTACTACCCTTCCACTGAGATTTGCCATGCACTTCACATGCATGGAATAAATTTCTAGCTCTTCCCCACTATGAGCAAGCTATCATAACAAGCCCTTCTTGAAGGAATGGTGAGTGAACAATCACTCAAATCACTAGGCCTGCCAAGAGATACACTGCGAGCAAGCCTCAAGAGAATTTACACCTTTTTGACACCCATCACCTCAATGTCACTCATGAAACTTTCAAACA
This sequence comes from Adiantum capillus-veneris, assembly GCF_014529385.1. Taxonomy (NCBI): domain Eukaryota; kingdom Viridiplantae; phylum Streptophyta; class Polypodiopsida; order Polypodiales; family Pteridaceae; genus Adiantum; species Adiantum capillus-veneris. The sequence continues at coordinate 94,355,869 of NC_140942.1, read as the reverse complement.
CAATCAAGGTACACTTGTTGAACTTTCAAATGCAATGAATTAAAACATTTTATCTTTTCTTATGGGCATAATAGATTATCATTATTGAAAAGTGTAAATATATATTGCTCATTGTCTACAAAATCTATGCACAAACTAGAAAGTAAACAAGTTTGATGCGGTATGTGATATCATATAAATGACATCTTTTTTATCAACCAAACGCTTAATTTCAACGGATGAAAAAGTAAGAGTAGAATTTAAGTTGAGGCAAAAAGGGTAAGCAATGCTACAGCTTTACCCTTAGGACAAGCCAAAACAAACCTGCACTAGGAAGTGTAAGTTTGCTAGAAGCCCTTCAAAGTTCAAAGTTCAATTCTAAGAAGTAATGTAAAATCTATAATTAAATAATGGTTGTACGGTCTTTGGGATGACTCCAATGTGTTTGAGATAATTGGATAACTTGGAAAAGTATAGCTCTATTGACAAATCACATGCCTTCCTCTGGTACAAAGTGCTCAATAGAAGCCCCCTTCTTGCCTCCTTGTCTCATGGAGTGCTTTGATCGCAGGATCCGCTCATGAGAAGCAAGGGCAACAGGCTCTGGAATGTCTTGAATGTATGCACTGCATGGTCACATAAAGGCACAAGACTTTTTTGTTGGGATGCTCCTCCTGATGCTGCCACTCATGAATGCACTCTAAAAGAATATGCTGTTGTAGCAGCCATTGACAAGGGAAATGAAAACAACAATGAGATTTTAGAAAGCAGGGTTTGCCAGATCATAAGTGTTGTGCCAAATACTAATCCTTTTGGACATGTATGGCAAGTGTGGTTCTCATCCTCAGGCACAAAGTGTGTTTGAGAACAATTCTTCTTGCAATGTTGGCTCTAGACATGCTAGGTACGGTTGTTGTGGACATGTATGCCGAATCTTCGATTTGCAAAACACACAATCACTACTTGGCACATACAAAAGAGCAGCATTATGTCATGAATGCATTTACAGCAGGCCATGACGAACAAGGAAAGAACCAGACCTTTTGAATCGAACATAACCATGTATGTGTGCATTCTAAACATATGTAAGTGCAAAGATAAGGATCTTGGATGCTTGTGTCCTAGAACCGTCTTGTTTCTTTGAACATGGATGGTTCACAAAGACTTGGTGGCATAAGGCAAGTGCAATTCTTGTAGCAATATGGGCTAGACACGTCACTGGCATCACTGATGAATACATGCATTTATTGTCACAACTTGTGGCTGTATCAGGGCTGAAAAACATGAACTTACCGCTACAAATTTTGGAGCTTGCATGCTGTGTAGCTTATTCATAGTAACATGGAACGGAAACGGAAATGAAACCAGCAAGGCCATCTAAGTCAGAAATGGCTTGAGCTTGGCAATGAAAGGATCAGAAACAGCTTCTTATAGTTATATTCTGTATGTAACTTTAAAAGTTTTGTTAAGAGATGGCATGAAGGAAACAAGATCACAAATTGGACATTGAGTCACATACATGTAATGGGATGCCATTATGTGGATAGAGACTTGAGTTAAGATTTTCCCTGTAAGACAGTGGGTGCCCATAAAAATTTTTGTTGCTATCAATGTAGGGCCCCCCTTTCCTTTATAGACGAAGACCCACCTTTCATGCTGATACGCAAGGAAAGGTACATAATGAAGAGTTTAGTGGTGATCATGAGGAGGAGGCAAGCAGCAATGCATTATCTGTAGTTGCTTGAGCCTTTCAGCATCAAACTTGTTCTTCTTCATAAGCTTCTCCTGCTTGATCGAGAAGAGCATGTGCGTGAGATCCTGGTATGACGGTTCTCGGCGTGTGAAGATAAAGAAGAGCAAGCCTGCTAGCACTGCAGAAGAGGTGACAAAGAAGGTAATGGGTTCCATTACATCCCAGGAGAGATCCCAAAATGTGAGCCTGAAGAATATAAGGGATTGTAATGACAATACGCCGAATCCTGTCCATAGCATGCGTCTCACTTGTTTTTGAGCAGCCTTGTCTATCTCCTCCTTCTCCTTCTCCAATTTCCAAAGCTCTTCTCTCCTCGGATCATTGTCTCCTGCCAATGATAATGGTAGTGCACTTGCTATGAGCTCTGCAACCTGCATTAATTTCAGCCGTTTTATCATTTATACGTGTATGATGTCATGACTCCCAAGTGCAACACATATGAAGACTCTTAATGTGCATGCAGGATCACATACTAAATCTCGTTGGAGAGGCTTCAGACCTCCACCTGCAAAATCCATAGGATAGGCTACCCGTATTTTCTAAGGGACTCAAAAATCAGCGCGTTCGAGACAATAGATAATCAGCATGTTTGATATGTAGACTTAACCGTGATATAAATGAGAAAAGAATGTGATAATATGTCAGAGGTGAAGCATTTTAGAATTAGCTTAAAAAAGCAATGTTGTTTTCCTTTCTTCACAGGTAAGACATGCTGACATGCCAACATTTCATCAAAGAAAAGCTCTCAATATGTTCACCTTGTCAGGTCGAACAAAGACCATGTTGCGTAGAATGAGTATGACACCTGTGCTATCCAGCCTTTGGAGCATTGCATCAGCCTCAGCATTTGTAGCACCGATTCCTATTTCTTGCAAGAGCTTGAGAGCATCTACATAGGGCATGCAGTCCTGACCTGTAGAACGCAATCGCTTTTTCAAGTCCTCCAAGTCCACAAGCTTCAACATTCGCTGGCGCTCTTCAACTGATAGATTAGCGCGTCCACTGTCATGTATCCCTTTGGTGGGTCCTGAAGAATATGTGCCAGTATGCCGCTTTTGCATGTACATCACAGCATCGGCATGGAAGTGAGTATGCCAAGGAAGAGGACCTGGATTGATATCATAGACTCTACTTGCGGAAACGGAAGCAGAGAGCCCCGAATAATGGTATGGGTTTGCACACAGAGTCGACTTCGTGGCGCAGATGAGCCTTCCGAGGGCCCTATTTCTACCCATCTTGTACAAGCAGAGAAAGAAGGGTATGGAGGCAGCCACAGACTTTTCTCTCTCTCTGTCTCTCTGTGTGTGCGCGCGTGCCGAGTCGATTTGCAGCTGAGCTTTCGACTCTCTTGCAAAATGTGGCAGTTACAAACTTACAGCTCTCTCTCAGAATGTTGAAAATTTCGTTGACGTCACTAACAACCTTTGCAAGTCTTTTCTTAAAATCTAGTCTCTTTGAACTCAAGACTTCCTCAGCACTAAAGAGCACAAGGTCTTCAATGGAAACCCGTTTGATACCGCCAAACTCGGCATGTGAACCCCAATATGTTGCAGGTCACTGAAGGGCCGCATGAGTAAACTTGAGCAAAGGGAGTTTATAGCTTCATGTACTTGTAAACTCAAGCATTGGCACTAAAGCATCGTGCACACAATGGTCAAGCATTCAAATCTCTCATCAAGGGTGCTAGTTTGAGTCGCATAGATAGTGCACAAACCATTCATCATCTTTGAATTTGTGTCAGATACTCTCTTCACCAATCGGGATCATTAAAGACTCCATGTGTTTTAGTGTTGAGGTCAATACTCAAAAGACTCATTTCATGGAGCTAACTATATTTCAAAAGGAAAAGCTTTCTGTGAAATAAAAAATCTATCCCTTTGCGCTCAAGGTGGACAAGTTCATTTTTTATTTTAGCACATTTCATGATAGCTGAGATCTACTCCGATCCAAAGAGGTCGTTTCCTCAAGCACCACTTACACAACTCTCTCCTTGGGGGGGGTGTGTGTGTGTGTGTGTGTCTCTTGTTTAATATAAACTAAAATACCCACAACAAATAGAAAAATTGTCACAAATGACAGCTAACAAAGGAGAGTAAATGGTTTTTGTACTATAATCCCAAAAGTTTTCAGATCTAGTACAAGAGGGTTAAATGAGAGTTTGATTTTTGTTTAAAAGAGTTTTATCTATAGTTGAAAAATCGCCGATCTTCTTTTGAATAGCACCAATCCAGGAGGGAGAGAGAGAGAGAGAGAGAGAGAGAGAGAGAGAGAGAGATCCTCACCTGCATCCATGCAACAAAAAGACAACGATTCATTAATCCTTTATGCATTTTCGAGGCCTCAATAGACTATCTACTCGTTATCGATGTCACCCACATTCTCAAATTATACAATTAATAAATTTTTTTTGAATGTGCTATCTCTAAAATCCTACAAGATACATTTAGATTTTTTATTAAAAAACAATTTTTCCTTTTAAAGTGTGACTATTTGTTGCTCTGCTAGGCTCACAAACCCTACCAACCAAAAAAAAAAAAAGAGTAAGAACCCAATAGTTGTCAAGCACACGGTGAAAGTCATTCCAAAGTATTCAATCCTTCCTCTATCAGGCTCGCATAGCTCAACAACCAAAAGGAATTATTATAACTTTCTTGAAGCTGCTCCTTACAAAACTTAATTCAAGAGCAATAAGCACAATAAGTAGCACAATAAGCCTTGCTTCCATGTTATCCTTCTCTCTCTGTAGCGCTACGTGCCATTTTCCATACTTATGCGTTGCTCTTTTTATGTTTATTTCTTTAGTGCTAGCTAAAATTCTCGATTAGAATTAACTGATCATGTTGCATGGCCAAGCTACCTCAGTAGGTACATCTAAAGAACAAAATGCCTCATTTCCCCCTTGCCTACAAAGCATGAGCTGCACTATTTTTTTGTTGAAAGCTATAGGCAAAAAATGTAAAGGTTCTCTAGTGCTTTTTTTTTTCCTGAGATTTTTCTTGCTTGACTCCATTGTTAAACACACTTTTTCCAAGATTCTCCAGTTTGCCTTAGCTATCTCTCAAGGCTTGAGCCTTAGCTGATAGAAAACTCATGCACGCATCATTGGGGCACAGAGCCTAGCACTCTGATATCACTTGCAAAGAGCGGTGCGCAAAAGCATACGTGTGAGATGTTGGAGAGCAAGGAGAATATGCGAGACAAAGCAAGCCTCAAAGAAGAGAGGAGCCCCTTATTCATTTATGTACAAAGAATAATCCAAAAATCAAACACAAGCGTTCGAGCACTGTCCTGTGACCAACCTAGGGTGAGGCATACCGTTTTTACCTCAACATGAGGCTTGGGCTCTACACCCAAGCATAGAGGGATTTTACGAGAATCTCTCATCAACATCCTATATGTAGTGGCCTAATTGTCCACCGTAACCCCGATCGTATGTGCACTCCATCGTGGACGCTCTCACCCTTGAACCCTGCGCATACATGCGACCGCTCTTCGATAGGCGGGCTCGATGCCCGGTCAAGCCTTGGTAGATTGGCTACGTAACATGGGTCTAGGATACCAATGCGAGGTTGGTCCTAGATTCCCATTTTCCCCAATGAGTTTGAATTTTTCAAAACTTGCTATTAGGAGGCTCCCCAATTTATGTTCTTTGATTTAAACTATAATTGGTCGGTCAAAGGGACTGCAATCTTCATGTAATCCTTTATATACTATCGATAAAAACCTAACATATCAAGAAAAATTTACAATTCTTCAAGATTTTTTGGTGTCGGCCACCTGAGAATAGCCTCAACTTTCTCAGGGGTGCATCTACGTTCCCTTGATGAAATTGGCCCAAATAGTGACTTTTTTCAACAAACAATTCACATTTACTTTCCTTTGCAAAGAATGTGTGTTTACACAACACCTCAAACACTAAACTAAGATGTCTCAAGTGGTAGTGACCCAATCCACTATACACAAGGATGTCGTCTACAAAAACTACAACAAATTTTCCAACATATGGACATAAGACACTATCCATACATGTCATAAACATTTTGGGTGCATTGGTCAACCCAAATAGCATGACCTATTAAGTATGGAGCCTACTTCACTCTTAATTTAATTTCAAACAAATGCACATCTATAAGGCCCCCGTTATGAGGCGAAGACATCGTGCCTGAGAAAAATCACTCGCCAAAATATTTTTTTCATCAGAATACCTTGGCCGGATGGCAGTCAAAAAGTATCTTAAAACGGTCAGTCAGTGGTCGGTCAGTGGTGGCTGATACTCAGTGGTCAATGGATGGTCAATGGCCAGTCAGTGGTGGTCAATGGTCGATGGTCAATGGTCGATGGTCAATGGCCACTCAGTGGTGGTCAATGGTCAATGGTCGATGGTCCGAAGTCTATGGCCAGTCACCAAATTTCAATGGCCAAGGGCCGATTTCTACTTGAATTTGTCTATGTAGCTACAACTATACATGGATGCATAGGCGAGTTCTACTTGGATTTGTCTACACAAGGACGATTACACATGATTGTCTCTCATGAGAGAAGGCAACCCCTAAAGGCTCCTTTTGGCTTATAAAAGGAGGCCTCTTCTACACACAAAAGTGTGGTGGAAAGTTTGTGAGGTGTTGTAAGAGAGTGAACGATGCCGGAGTTGCATAAAGGGTTGTTAACCCCTTTGTAATTTACTTTTAGTTTGAAGTGCAAAGCCATTGTGTGGTTGCTTTTTGATGGATGTAGCCCACACTTGGGTGAATAACGTAAATTACTCTCTCTCTCTCTCTCTCTCTGTGTGTGTGTGTGTGTGTGTGTGTGTGTGTTATCTCTCTTGTGCATGGAAATTCTGCTAGACGGAAACATCACGAGCCTTACAAAATAGCAAAAACAATATACTACAAGCCATGAAACGAACAAATCTGCATACCTTGAATCACACAACGCATAGTCCAAGTTGTACACGAGCAGAGAGAGACAAAGAGCAAGATAGATTGAGAGAGCAGGTGCAGGTGCACCTCGTAGAGCGGGGTGCTACGCCAGCACGACGAGAGAGAAGAGGGGAGAGGAGAGGAGAATAACACAGACACTGGGTGCAATCTCCCCCTGTGCAAGAGTGACCATTTCCCTCTTGCACGTATTTGTTTTATAGATTTCTTAAATGGTCAATTGTGAGTACAAACTAGCCCGCCGGTCATAAATGGCCCAAGCTCATAAAGAGCACTTGAATAATACATGAAATATATTTCCGTATGCATATGCCTAGCTCGGTCAAGCCTTTTCCACCTGTCAGCTGCAATAATTAATAGAAATATCAATTCCATTACATACCTCTCCGTTGGAAAGCAACTGTCCTCAGTTGTGAAGATAAAAATCTGCAAACAATACTTGTTAAAAACAGTGATTAGTATGTTGTGTCAAAAACATCACATAATAAAAGAAAAATTTATGAAACTAAACAACATTAGCTTATGCCTGCTGTCATCCACATACTACCTGTTCTAGTGTCCCATACCACTAGAATAAGCAGTATATGTCATACCCTGATGAATCAGGATATCATTGGTCACACTCATCATTCAATAACCATTTCTCATCAATCTCAAATCCAATTTCATAAATACTGTCATGACAGAAAAGCATTGACATATACCAATTCCCAATCCAAATCCAAATCCAAAATATCTTTAATTTTCTATACCCGGGTAACAAAATCATACCAGTTACAGTGGTGGCCAGCCAACTGTAGCATGATTTTGTGATTGATGTTGCCTAAATCCGCGAATCTACACCAATAAGACGTGCTACCTAAATCGGCAAATCTGCATTTGATGTTGTTTTTAAAATAAATCATGAATTTTTCTAAATTGGCGGATCGGCACCAAGATGAGTATTTACACAATGCCTAAATCGGTGAATCTGTGTGCTTGTGACCAATGGACCAAGCAAGGCATAAAAAGAAAACATTTGTTACCTATTTGACACCAAATTAGAGTATGTTCCAATAGAAAAGCACTTACAAGCTATGGCTTGATATCCCAGAGCACCCTAGCTCAAATGAGGAGTTTCATAGCTAATGAATAATCATGTCAATAAAAATTTCATACCGTGCAAGTAGTAAGTCCTGAACGTAGCAGAGTTGGAGTATTCAATTGACAAAACAATGTAGATAAAAAATGTGTGATGTACAGGAGGGACAAACCTGGAGGATATTCTGCATTTGAAAATGTACGTATGTATGTGTGCGTGCATAGAAAGCTATAATTGAAAGAATTTAGATTAGGGGGTCACACAAAAATATAAGAATACTCGTACAAGCTGGATAGGGTTGGAACTGTGGTGTTTTTGTTAGGTAAAGGCGGTGTGCCTCACCGTGCTTTGCTCGTGTCCTCCGGCCAGTGTCCGACTGCCCACATTTATTTCCTTATTCTTTATACATACAAAGAATAAGGAGCTCTCACTCACATTCTCTCACTGACATTCTCACATGGTGCTCACACAGTGAGATTTGGGAGCTCCACCCCACATCCTGTGTTGTTCTCTATCCCTCTCTCCCCTTCGCACTCTCCGCACACGCACCGCATCCGCGCACTCACAATTGGTATCAGAGCCATGGTGACCGCGGAGAGCACGATGGCTTTGAGAGCTTCAAGACGATAGCTCACTTGCTCTCGGCGGTGGAGAGATTAAGAAATCTTGGAAGCGTTGTGAGAATGTAATGGGAGCTTGTGAGCTCATTTGAGAGTGATGTATGCTCTTGTGGAAGCTCATAAAGGAGTGTGGAAGACTGTGTGTAAGTGAAGGTGCGGCCCTAAAAACTGTGTGCGCAGCAGCACTGTTTTCAGATTCGTTTTTCTCCTTGTAGAATCCCCTAAACCATCCGTTTCGACATGGTCTACAACTTTGCAGAAGAAACTTTTTGCAAATTCCTCATCGTTTTGCTGATATTCAGCTCAGACTGACTGTATACAGAAATTCAAGATTTTCTGTTGTCGCATTGTGTGCGAGTTTGATGCACTTTTGGAAGCACGGGAGATTCTTGAAGTTAGGTGCATAAATTCTGAACTGAAGATGCAATTGCAGCTTGTGTTAAGCTTGTGGTTTGAGGGTTTTTTGGAAGACTTGGGCAACGAAGTATGGAGGTGTTTACACACCACCAAAGAGGTCTTTTGAGAGACACGATTTTTCGAGCACACAGGTGGAGCTTCTTTCACTGGTTTTCACAGTATACTTTGGCAGTGATTTTGTGCTTGGATTCATGGTCTTTGCGGATGGTTTGCATATGGTTATGGTGCATAGTTGATGCCCATTATATATGCATTTTGGTGAGCACTTTCAAGTGCCGGTGAGCTCTCTTGAGAGTATTGTTTTCGCATTGATCAAGTTTCCGGATTGCAACTCTTTTGGCGCTTGCTTATGCGCGGTCACTCCATTGATGTATGTTGAGTGGGGATTGCCATTGTATGTGAAAATGTGGAGCCATTTTGGCATTTCTACTCATTGGCATTGAGTAGTGTTATGGTTTATGGTAGGATTGTACTTGAGTTTTTGCTCAGTTTTTAGGGGAAATTCTGTCGGATTTTTCTCAGATTCTCGCCATAGTTTGTGGTCGAGTGTTTACTCTCACTTTGACAGGTTTTCTCAGTTTGGCCACAGTTTTGTGTTTTTGTATCCACTCTCGCAAGAGTGAGGAGTTGTGTATCCTTGTTTGCTTGAGATAGTGGTTTGCTCTCGGGTGGGAGAGTCTTATGATCTCAAGCATTGTTTGCCATAGTTTTGGCATGGAGACACTTCAGGGTAGAGGCGGTTCTCGTTCACGATCGCGATTGACATGTTGGCACTGCAGCCATGATGGGCATATTAGGTGTCGTTGCTTCAGGCGTATGAAGCAACGGAAGAGGCAGATGCATGGTGCTACTGTGAGGACACATGCTAGAGTGTATACATGTGACGGGCATGTCACTTTTGAGTCTAGCTTGCCTTCAGACTACTTTATGTCTGGGATATCACATTGTCTATGCATTTTCTACTAGACGAGCATGCAGTTTTTCACGTGACGCCACGTCGTGATTTGTTTTTCTCTTTCTCTAGTGGGAGACTTGGTTGTGTGCAGTTTGCTGATGGTTCAACATATGACATAGAGTGTGCTGGAGATGTATGCATGTCTTTACCTAGCGGTGTATAGCTTACGCTACGAGATGTACGTTATGTGCCAGGACTCAGTCAGAGTCTCATTTCAGTGCGTCAGTTGCAGAGTAGTGGACATTGTGTACTGCTTGGAGAGCGGTCATTTCAGATGCATATGGGATCACTGGTGATAGCCAGAGGTGCTAGGAGTGGTCTGGTATACCCTTTTCATATTTCTGACAAACGAGCCGGTGTAGTCTCTGTGTATTTGCAGCCATGTTTGGAGCGAGAGACGAGGCGTGTCTCTTTTGTGGATGTGTTGCATGGAGAGCAGGTTGTGTATTTGTCTTGGGGTGATGTTCACGCAGACAATGGTATCTCTGGGGATGCACAGCTTTGTCAGTCATCAGTTGAGATGACATCGATTGAGCCAGAGACCGATGCATTGTTCTATGATGCATCTGATATGTTTGAGGGCGATAGTGTCCTTCAAACAGCTGTGTGTGATTGCAGTGGTGCTGATTTTTCAGTTTTGCAGTCATTCTCAGCGAACATGCATTTGCCAGAAAATGCTGACATGGTGATGCATAGTCAGGTGGTTCCTGATGAGAATGCATATGGCACTGAGGTTGCTGACAGGGATAGGTTGGCACACATAGGTCTGACCTTTTGGTCTCGAGACCTGATCTTGCTTATGCGGTTGGTGCATTTGCAGTGGGAGTTGTCAGTCGTGCGATGACTAACACTGGCATTGTGCATGTGGAGCCATGCAGGTTGTCACTCAATACCTGCATCAGGAGTGTCATCCTAGCTCTATCCGTAGTGGTATGCATGTTGCATCTACACTACAGCGGTTACAGAGTGATCCAGTGGGCATAGGTTGAGAGCCGTCTTCTCTCACCTCTTGTATACTAGTTGTAGGCTAGTCTTGGGAATCTTGGACTGAGAAAGGTCAACATGACAACAGGACTTACAATCATTCCAAATAGGATGTAGCAGCTAGAGATTAGGCTAGTTCTCCTTGGATATGCAATGCGAAGGGAAGGAATATGACTTGCTTGTGGATTAATGAATAGGCTGCTATCCCAATGGAGATGGAAAATGCAAGAGATAGAATAGGGTTGCATCATATGGGTACGGAGGTAATTTGTGTTTAGAGATACATCCCACTTCTAAATGGAGATTCATGTGTATGATTGGTGCATTATGTAAGAAAAACATCTCTTCTACCAATGCTACTTCTAAAGATAAACTATATTTCAATAAAATGAAGACTTACAAATAAAACTTTAGCACCAAACAACTGAAAAATTAGCTGCTGTGAGGATCACCATTTCTAGCACATAAGTTGATATACATAAGCGTTTACAAGGATGTCCGATGTTTTTTTTTTTTTTAATGAGAGCAAATTCATGAATGAGAGACCAAAACAATTGGCATGTGATCTCAATCGAGTTTGCAATACTTTTGAGAAAAAATTGTTGTGCCATTTTCTAGATGAGTAGACAGTAAAGTTAAAACTAGTAAAAAGGAGAAAGTGGCCAAGAGTTTGATGTCATACACCAATAGAGCAAAGACTTATTTGGGCAGCCATGGTTTTTCTTCTTCATTATTCAGAGATGTATCGGTTTCATAGTGCAATTATCATCACCATTTGCTTGAATTTTATTGTGAAAGTGAATCTCTCGTCTATTGACTCAAATTACACTATGAAGGTTATATTACTCGTCTGCAAAATGCCTATGGGCTCTGTAGGGAGCCGTTACTGGAAGGGGGGAAGGGAGAAAGAGAGAAATGAAATGAAATGTTACATTAACAGTTCTCAAAAGGGCAAGATTGCATATGATGCCAAGCTGAGACAATCCATGTGAATCAGATCCAATACCTGGGTACAAATTAAAATGAAGCAAAGTAAAAAAAAAATCTTCACCCACCGAGAAAGTATTGGAGGGGTTGCTGCCGAGATGCATCAATGTCCGCTTCTGTAAGTAGCCATGCTAGGAGAGAGCGAGTAAAAAAAACCATATTTTAACGTCGTGGGAAACTATCCCAAGAAATCTTTTTTTTTCTCTTTATCTCTCTGCAGGTAATCATTCTGGGGAGAAAAGATCCCTTGCACCAGGCGCTAGCAAGCTACGAAACTATCTGCCTGGGGGGGGGGGGGGGGAACTCCATTGTTGTGTGGTCGGAAGGAGCCGCAGATGAGGGGGTATGTCACAACACCATAGAGAGAGAATGTGTGTTTGATGCGCAGCTGTGGCTGAGGCTCCTGCATTTCATCATTGTTGCTGCATAGACCCACTCTATGGGCCTCCATGAAGAAGGAGGGATTTGCCTCTATGGGTGGAGGAAGCAAGAGAATAAATAGAGACTATTTTGCGGCTTGTGATCGGAAACAAGAGAGGTGTGATGTTGATGCTCGGGACTGAATGCTTGCCCCTATGTTAAAGTCTACAGCCCCAGCCATATTCACATATGAGAAAGCCGAGCCGGAGCTGCAGGAATTTGCACCTCGAGGTAGGGAGAAAAAAATAAAGTGATATCGTATGAGTGTGATAATGAGTTGCTTGCAGGCCGTAGCACCACAATTGGTGTGGGAGGTTGGTAAGATCCAAGAGGGTGAAAAGGTGGGGCGACTACGTCACAGTGGGCTGCATGAAGAGCCATGCAAACTGAGGGTGTTGCAGTCAAGTGGTTGCAAGCGAGTCTGTCCACAGGATCAAGGCGGTTTTGTAGCGAACGACACTCATTGCATGGTGGGTAGAGTGATAGAGAGAGAGGGGGTCAGTGGACAGTTGCTGGCGGGCAGAAACCGAGAGAGAGACAGGGACCATAGACGTTGAGTATGGCGACTATGGTTGCTCATTGACCAGAGAAAGAACGAACTGCTCATACGCAGTGAAAGGGAGAGAGAGAGAGAGAGGTTTAGTTGGTGGCTTTGGGGCCCTGGATGGTCAGTGTTGGTGGCCACTCCAGTTGATTTCCATGCAAATAATGATACCATCTGCCCCATTGGTGCGATGATAGATATTAGCCGAAAATAGCGGCCCTCCTCCCAAAAAAAAAAGGGTGGTCAGTGTGGCATGCACAGGTCGAGAGCTGGTGGTAGGGGAGAGGGTGGGTTCGAGTGCATGGGGAAGTGGATGGAAATGAAGTCAACGAGGGCATGAATGGGATTGTTGTCAAACGACATACCTGCGATACAGCTCTTCTGCGACGCCATTCTCAGAGGAGGCTCTGATTTATTTTATTTTATATATATAATAATTTAATAAAGCTCTTGGGGTTGTTTACCACGACTGGGAATAAAATCACCATCTCTACAATTTTTGTGTTCTCCCTTCCTTCACTTGAGCCTAATACTCACACCCCTCTCACGGAGCTCTGATCGTCCTCCGTAGGATAAGTTTCCAGGATGGCAAAGAAACCTCATCAGAATAAAAAATCTCATTTACCTTCTCGTTCTTCTACTTCAAAATAAATTGCTATTATGCTCTAAATTGTACTTAACATATGGCCAATTATCTGTACCTATATAGTTTTTTTTTCTTAATGACAAAAATCCCTAAATGATCTGGAATACCTATGATCCATGGATATTAATAAACAATCACATACATGTAACTTTTTTTATTTATTTATCAAAGAAAACATGAACGATTAAGTACACATGAGCATGCCTTATCTTTGTTTCCAATAATCTCCAAGCCATCATCGCTACAAGTACAAGAGCGTAGCCATAGCTCTGATACCACTGTTACAAATGGAAACATCGTGAGCCCTGCAAAATAGAAAAAAAAATTACTACAAGCCATGAAACGAACCAATCTGCATACCTCGAATCACACAACGCATAGTCCAAGTTGTACACGAGCAGAGAGAGACAAAGAGCAAGATAGATTGAGAGAGCACGTGCAGGTGCACCTCCTAGAGCAGAGTGCTACGCCAACATGGCGAGATAGAAGAGGGGAGAGGAGAGGAGAATAACACAGACACTGGGTGCAATCTCCCCCGGTGCAAGAGTGACCATTTTCCTCTTGCACGTATTTGTTTTATAGATTTCTTAAATGGTCAGTTGTGAGTACAAACTGGCCGGCTGATCATAAATGGTCGAAGCTCATAAAGAGCACTTGAATAATACATGAAATATATTTCCGTATGCATAGGCCTAGCTTGGTCAAGCCTTTTCCACCTGTCAGCTGCAATAATTAATAGAAATATCAATTCCATTACAAATTCTCTATCCATAAAGTATGCCACCCTAATCTCTATTTAGCTACTCATTAATTCCTAGAATTGGTATCAGAGCAGGGTTTACTAGTGGCTAAAATATCTAAAGGAGCTGATTCCTTGAATTAACAAGAAGTGATGGTAGAGGAAAGTAAGTTAAAAATTGAGAAATTCAATGGTAAGAACTATCAACACAACTAGAAGATGTTGATCAAGGACTATCTTTACCATAAGGATCTCTATTTGCCGAAGGTGGTCTTGCAAAGACCGCAACAATGGCAGATGAAGCTTGGTTATCAAAAGGCATTGGGAACAATCCGACTATGCTTGGCATCAACAATGGCGTTAAATGTTTAAAAAATGAAGACCACGCAGGACTTGATGAAGTCACTTGACGGCCTCTACGAGAAACCATCCATGTCAAATAAGGTATTTCTCATGAATCTAAAAGTGGCAGAGAGTGGTTCAATTGCAAAACACTTAAATAACTTCAACACAAAGATTATTCAATGTCAATCAGTAAAGGTCAACTTTGACGATAAAGTGTGAGCTCTCCTAATACTATTGTCTTTGCCAGATAGTTGGGGGAAAGCCGTGTGATGGTCGTAATAAGTAACTCAATATCTCGTGCTAATACTCTCAAGTTTGATTATTTTTTGGGTGTTCACTTAAGAGTGGTTTTGAAAAAAAAAGTGAAAATATATGTAAAGTGTTTGAGAGTTTTTAAAGGTGCTTGAGACAAAACTAGAACTCATTTACAAATACTAAAAAGTGGTAATTACCTAGGCCTAGAAAGTTTTTAAAGAGTTCTTCTATGAAGATACACTATGCACTAAAGTGGTTTGATAGTGCTGGGAAATGTTCAACTGCTACTTGAAAGTGGTAAGATAGTGCTTTCAAGACTTGTTGAAAGATAGCAATATGGATGCAAGACACCAAATAGCATGATGAGTGATGATTCCACTACAAGAGATCCACCAAAAATTTTGCTTAGATGGAAAGTTGTTGTCATAGATTGGCTCAAACACACAATGGTTAGTTGGTAGACACTCAGTTGGCATGTTGTCCATAAGATACATTGAAAAGGTTGTAAAGAGCAAGAACCTTTGATGCACATGCAATCCATTCTATGTCCCAAACCACATCACAAAGCTAGATTTCCCAAATCACCTAGTTGGACTTTTAGAATCATTGAGCACTATTTGCAGCTGGTTCTTTGAGGAAATCCACCATACAATGCATTTCCAAAATGGAATTCATCAAGTGCCAATGCTCTCTTGATTATTGCACAATCTTGTTGTGTGTGCCCTTTCCATGCCTTGACACAAACGAGTTGTGCATCATCACAATAGCGGTGATCCTAAAGTACCTTACATGAAGTCTTGCTTGTGAAGCAGTGCCCTCAAACCACCCCTAGTGTCGCTTCTCCTAACAACCTTGACCTTTCAACCACTCATTTTGCAATAGAAAATAGTTCTCCTCAAACAAAGTGTAACGAGTCTTGTCATAAAAATTGAAGGTAGATGGTTGGTTTTTCTAATATCACCAAGCATTGAATGAATACAAAATGTGAATCAAGATTGTTACTTGATTTGAACACCAGTATATTGAGAGTAGATATCCTTTTACACATTAAATTACTGATTCTCTACAAACTTCATTGTTCAAAAAATAGTGCTCAACAAACAAACATCACGTGTCTTGTCATAAAAAATGGAAGAGAGATGGTTGGCTTTTCTAATATCACCAAGTGTTAAATGCAGACAAGATGTGAACCAAGATTGTAACTTGATTTGAACACCTGTATATTGAGAGTAGATCTCCTTTTACACCTTAAATGATTGATTCTCTAGAAATTTCATTATGTAGAACCCAATAATGTCAGGCAATAATGTCACTATGTTCACTATGCTCAATTTTCCACTTGTAAATGAACTTATGCTTGATAAAACTAGCTTGTAAATGTACTTGTGCTTGATAAACATAGCTTGTAAATGTACTTATTCTTGATAAAAGTAGTTATCTTGGATCTCAATAAATGGAACTCTTGCTATCTATTTGCTAATAAACCACAAAATCCTTCCTCTTCTTTGTTTAGCCAACATTATCTACCTTCTGTGTGGAAATATAGGTGAAAACTTGGATAATCACCAAAGAGGATTCGTCGCACTCCTCACAAGGAGATAGTGCTAACATGCCCATGCCACATTGGTCACACAAACCCAAAAATCATGTTTTTGAGAGAAGAATCAATTCAATTGTATTTCTTCACAATACTTGCTCCCTCATATTCTTAAACTTGGAAAGGTAGCATCCTATAGTGCATGAGAATTTACCATGGAAGAAGAGTAATCTTGTCATTTTCATTTCATGACCATTTTGATGTCCAAACCTTCCCTCACGCATCTAATTGAATGCATCTTTGAAATTTTCAAGCTGTAAATAGTGTTCACAACAACATGTGTTGCAATCCTTCACAACTTTCACAATTCAATTTAACTTGTTTCTCCTAAAAACTCCTATAAAATTCATCTACAACAAAATAACATGATCATAAAAGTTCCTAAAAGACCTTGAAAGTTCTTTAAAAGGCTTGAGTTGCTTCAAAGAGGTTTTTAAAGTCTTTCCCAGTGCTTGATAAAGCTAGAAAGCACATGAAAGGACCCAAAAGTCCTTCAGAGGAATTTATAATATGCTCTTGGAGGTGCTTTAAGGTAGTTGAAAGTACCTAAAAGAGCTCAAGAGTGCTTGAAAATACACGAAAGGGTTCCAAGATTGAAATACTTGAGAGTGCTTAAGAGGATCATGAAAGTGCTTGATGGACCCCAAAAGTGCCTGAAGTTGCTTGAGAGTGCTTCATGGACCCAAAGAGTTCCTAAGTCTACATGAAAGTGCATGAGAGTGCTTGAAAGGAGTTATATGAGTGCTCTTAGCTATGCTTGATAGTGCATGAGAGTGCTTGAAAGGATTTCTATGAGTGCTCTTAGCTATGCTTGATAGTGATTGGAATTCCTTGAACGTTTTTGAGAGTGTTTGAAACTGCCAAACAAGCAGTGAAGAGTGTTTGAGGCACTTTATAGTCCAAGGACCTATGTTATATAAATTTTCCAATACATAAGAGGGTGTTTCAATTTGAGTAAGTATTCTCAATCGATATGGTGTAGTGCAGTCTTTAGAAACCCCCATGTGTTGTGCATTGAGTAGCCTCTGATAACTAACAAAACAAATATTGACTTGCATTTAACGAAGCTCTTGATCTAAAAGAGTGGCAACATGATAGTATCTAAAAACTTTCATAGACATACCTCTATCTAAATTATATAGCATTTTATAGACATCTATGATGATAAATCCTTGATGGTAGTGATATTTGCAAAGACATCCATCAATTATGCAATGCACAATGAAAATTTAAAACTATAATTTTTCCATATTGAAAGTCTTATAATAAAATATGAAACATATTGAATCAGATCACTAAAAGTATAACTGGAACTCTTCTCCTTCATTGTGATGAATCTTTAACAAAGTATCTCATCATATAAGCCACTCTTATTAAGAAAATAATAGGCCAAGTTAATATTTCAGTTTAAAAAAGGAACATAAATACCTCTATTAAAGTTAGTGATATGACCAGACATAGAATGCACTATGTTGAGGATCCATTTGTGGCCAATACTTTGACCTAGGAGGCATCAATCAAATTCAATACCGTTTGTATCTCATTTTAAGTGAAAACCTAAGAAACAACCCAACAATTATCTAAATTATAATCTTTAGATGAAAAAAATCTTCCATCATATCATTTCAAATACACAAGATATGTACTTTCATTTCCACTTGTAGAAGTAGTTAATGTATGTACTTGAATCTATATTTACCATCAACCATGCATCGAGAATTTGGGTTTAAAGGACCACACAGCCCATGAAAATTATAGTGTCTCACTATATCAAATAATTTTGGAAACACATTCTTGTCAGAAGCTCTGCAAAAACCAATATATCATAGTGGAATGTATTAACAGGCTTATATTTGAATGCAAAGTTTCAACAATATATGAGCATGAGGAAGACCTCGATTTTGAAACTCTATCATTAAGGCATGTCCAATGAACTCCCCAAATAAGGCTTGCTTGATAACCAAATACATCATATCTTTGTACTTATGATCACATCACAATGATTGATAGCACTTTATCTAGGTAGTAACACATCATCTACTTCCTTCCATTACATGTGATTATGATAAAGAGATCCAATTTACCCCTGCTACAAGAAATTGTCATTGCATTTTGGTATAGTTGGCACATATATCATGGAATTCCAACAAAAGAAGAAGAAAATACAATTTTGTGGTCGGCATTTTGATCTTTTGGTTCTCTCCAAGTCATCTCTAGCCGCAACCATGTCAAAGTACACTTCAAAATGAAGCGTTCTTTGGTTATTTCTCATCCACAATAGTTGTGACTCCTCTCTAGTACTAAAAACATCAATTATATATTGTTGATGTAGCCTACCCTCCAAAGAAGACACTCCACTATATCATCTCTTATCTGCAAGCAAAAGCTATTTGACTCATTTTCTTTTCATCGCTAGTCTCTAAATGAAGATGCCACCCATCTTCTCCACTTGGAAACAATAAAACATTCAATAAAGACATATAATCTCGATGCATACCGGAGATTTTTTCAAAACCCTATGTTGAAAATTCAATACAATTTCAGAATGGACATTATTTCTATCATCCCCTTGTCCATGCATTATGGTAGCAAGTTCTAAATCCCTCAGAGAAAAATATTACTAGCCATTACATCGGTGCTCTGCAATAACCATCCTAATATTAGGAATATTAGCATCTCCAAATAAAGAAGTAGCAGATTGTAGAGAATTATTGTTACCATATACATGTGGTAGTGATGTGTGTGAGCACACTAGGACCGCCGGGGCATTTTTTCCCTCTTTAGGAAGTTTTTTCCCCCGAGCATTGTATATACACCCATCACTCTAGGGCTATCTATCTTTCTATAGCACACTAAGTAACACACTCTCCATTGTGTTCCTTGAGCTCCTTTGTCTTCTCCAAGCTGTGTGTCTTTCTTTGCAACCCTAATTCCAACAATTGGTATCAGAGCAAGTTATGTCCTCCCAGGCTTAGTCCCCAGCTGCTCCAGCACACGCCTGCTCACTTTCTCCGATTACAGTGAGGTTTGGCGAGCGTTTGCGGATTTCTGATTCGGGATCATTTCGGCTTCCGTTTCCACTATAGGCAGGTCTGCACAGGCAATGTCTTCATTTTGTGCAGAATTTTTGTTAGTGTCATTTTTTGCATAACAGATGCCTTTCCTTTTAGTCTTCTACGGTTTGTGCTATTTAGCACGTGTTGTTCCCGCTCCACTTCTCCTATTTTTGGGCAGTTTTCACATCAGGTGCAGCATTTACCATGGCTGACAACAACACATATGTCTTCAAGATGTTTGCTGCTGAGGACAGGTTGGATGGGGACAATTACCCTATGTGGGCTTATATGATGCAACACGTCCTTGTGTCAAAGGGCGTCTGGAATATTGTGCAGGGCATTGATGTACGTCCTGGTTTTGAGGATGCAGGCGATGTTGAGGATGTTGCAGGTCTTGCTGCTATTAGAGTTGTTTTGCCTACGACAGAACAATCTCGTTGGGATGTAAAGGATGCGCATGCTCATGCATTGATTGTGTTGTCTGTGAAGCACACCATTGTTCCCCACATTCGTTTAGAAAACTCTGCAAAACAGGCTTGGGATTTTATGCAAGTCGCAATGAGGCTAAAATTGCTTTGCTGCGTGAAGAGCTGGAGTCGAAGATTATGCATGAGGAAGGTGATAAGGACACTTTCCTTGCTAGTGTCAAGGATATCAATGAGCAACTTATTTTTGCAGGTGAAGTCATTTTAGAAAGTTCCCTTGTGCAGACTGTTCTTGATGCCTTACCAGATTCTTACCAGACTTTTGCTAGTACTTGGAGACTTATAACCCAAGGAAATCCAGAAGTTGTCAAGTTTGATGCATTATGCACATTGCTATTGCAAGAGTCACTTTCCAGAAAAAACAGGACTAGACAGTGTGCAGTTGAACAGGCTTTTATTTCTTCTCAAAGAAAGGGTGGTAACAGCAATGCAGCCACTTCTTATGGTTCTGCTGCGAGTGGCAAAACTTCTGTTCCCACTGCTTCTACTGGCAACACTTTGTCTGGCAATTCTAGTGATAAGGGCAAAAAGAAAATGCGTTGCCATTATTGTAAAGCTAATGATCACTTAACCAAGTCGTGTCCTAAGTTGAAGGCCAAAGAGGCTAAGAAGAAAGAGGGTGGTTCCACTGCAAATGTTGGTTCCACTTTAAATGCAGCCATTGCTGAGTCTTCTGTAAAAGGAGGTTGTAATGCTGATGTTGATGCAGAATGGGCTTTTAGTGCAGAGTGCACTTACAATCCTATTGTCCATGATGCATGCTTGTCAGTTGTTGCAAATTCACATGTGTGGTATTTCGATAGTGGTGCTACAAAGCACATTACCTCACATCGTGAATTGTTCACCTCTCTCGAGTCTGTCCCTCATGGGAATTCAGTCACTTGTGCCAACAATGCCTCTTATCCGATTCAGGGAGTTGGAAAGATTGTGCTTACTGTTGCAAATGGCAGTTCCTTCACACTTGTTGATGCACTTTATGTATGTGGGATCAAGAAGAATCTCTTGTCTGTATCTGCACTTGCTAGACTTGGACTTGTAGTCAAATTTGTGGATGTAGGATGTACAATTCATGATCTTAGTTTTGGTGATGAAATTGTTGCATCTGGCCTTTTGTGCCGTGGGCTGTATAAGCTTACTTTGTATGACAAGTGTGGACAAAACTTTGCAAATGCTGTTGTAGATTCAAGGGCTATTTCAGATGCAAAACTTTGGCATGCACGTTTTGCTCATCTGAATTTTTCCAGTTTGCTGCGTTTGCAGAAATCTGATATGGTTGCTTCTTTGCCACCTCTTGAAGCACCTATCAAACATGTTTGTGAAGGCTGTATTTTGGGTAAGATGCAGCGTTCTAAGTTTCCAAAGGATGGTTCAGTTTGGGCCACAAGCAGATTGCAGCTTGTGCATAGTGATGTTTCTGGGCCCATGCAAACTCCGTCCCTGGGCAATTACCTGTACTTCATGACTTTCATTGATGATTACTCTAGGCATGCATGGGTATTTGCGCTTAAAGCGAAGTCCGAAGTTTTTATGTGCTTCAAACCATTTCTGGCTATCGCTGAAAATGTCTCGAAATGTACTATGGGCACCCTCTGTTCCGATCGAAGGGGGGAGTATATGTCTCATGAATTCAATGCATTTCTAGCTAGTCGTGGGATAAAACACCAATGTACAGTGCCTTATACACCTCAGCAAAATGGTGTTGCTGAGAGGAAAAACAGGTCACTTATAAAAATGGCACAATGTATGGTCAAAAGTCAAGCTTTGCCGCATTCCTTTTGGCTTGAGGCCATCATGTGTGCCACTTATGTACTAAACAGGTGTCCTACGAAAGCTTTGCAGTCTATTACTCCATATGAAGCATGGCATGATAGAAAGCCTTCTATTGAGAATATGCGGGTTTTTGGTTGTTTGGCATATGCTTTGGTGCCACAAACACAGCGCAGAAAATTGGATGATAAGGCTGTCAAATGTATTTTTGTTGGTTATAGTGTTGAAAGCAAAGGTTACAGGTTGTATCATCCGTAAACAAAACGTATTCTAGTTTCACGGGATGTAGTGTTTGTGGAAGATTTTGTTCAGCCCTTGCTGTCATGTACTAGAGACAGTAATGTAAGCTCACAGAACATTTATGACACTTTGTTGCCTCTTTTCAGTGGTGGAAATACGAATGTAAGTTCCAATGAGGCAAATATACAGCCTATGGGGGTTTTTGAAAATTTTGCAGATCAGCCTATAACTAATGCAGATGTACATGATGTACTTGATGAGGAAAGGGCTGAAAATGACCAGGCTAGAGGTATGCCAAAATGGCTGGTGCACACTTTGCGTGATAGTAAATTGGATGCAACTTTGTCTAGTAGTACTCGTTCAGGCTCTTGACATGCATCTTATGCATCAGATTGTTATGCTTTGGCTGTGTCTAGCTTACATGATGTTGAGGAGACTCTGTCTTTTGATGAAGCACAAAATTCAAAAAATTGGATGGCTGCCATGCAATCAGAATATGATGCACTTATAGAAAATGACACATGGACTTTATGTGTTTTCCTCCTGGCAAAAAGGCCATTGGTACGAAGTGGGTTTACAACTTGAAACGCAAGCCGGGTGGTGAGATCGATCGCCATAAGGCTCGACTTGTTGCAAAGGGTTATGTTGGGGTATAGGCGCCTGTGCCTTGCCCGGCCGCCCAGAGTCTGGGCGCCCATTGACTTGTATACCTTATACATAGCATAAGTGTATAGGGGGCTGCTCACTCTTTTGAGTCTCCCCACCCATATATGTGTGTCGTGTGTCTCCTTCAATCTCTCACTCTCCGTCTGTGGTGCTCTTCGATCCCCTTCAATTGGTATCAAAGCGACAGGTGTGAGAGCGTAGATGGACGGCTTCGCGATGAACTCGTCGGCTATGGCGGAAAGGTCACAGATCTAAGCAAAGAAATAGAGGAGGCTTGTGGACAGCCATACAGAGGCTTGCAGGAGAGCTCTCAGGAGCTTCCTAGTGATCACAGATCAGTCCACAGTTCCTCTACAGATCAGCCCACTGTGTACAGCATCTTCCCTCTTCTCAGCAAGCTTTGCAACGGCTACATCGACGACAGGTTGGAGCTTGGAGCTTCCATAGACATGGAAGCATTGTGATATTGATACATTCATCTCACGCATCGAGTTGGGCAGTGAGTTTGAGCCTTTCTATGAGCTCAAAGAAGCACAGAAGAAAGTCGTTCAGTTTTTGGCAGTTTGACAGCAGTCTACTGTTTTGCTCATAACTTGAGCTACAAAGCTCTAATTCCAAAACTTTTTGGTTCAAAACGGAGCTGGCTTCAAGCTTTACGACTTTGTAGAAGGAATTTTTTTTTGATTCAGAGTGCAGGTGGGTCTGAAATAAAAAAACACAGAGACTGTTTTTTAGGACAGTTTTGGGCTCTGTTGTTTTCTTTGCTGCAGACAGCTTACCCGTGCACACTGCAGGTAGTAGCAGGCACATTTGCAGGTGTTACAAGATCGGCTTTGACTCCCATGTACAGGTTGAGTCTAGTACTCCCACAGGTGTTGCCAGTTGCAGTTGAGTGGTTCTTCTGCAGTGTTGTGGCTTGCATACATGGTCTTTGAGCGGGTAATGCTCTATGTATGCTTATGTGGTGAGCAGTAGATCTTGTGAGCAAGTGCAGAGGTTGGTTGTGGATGACATGTATGGTCACATGTGGTACTCTTTGTGAGCATTTGTTGGACACAGGTTTGCAGATTTTATGCATGTATGTTGAGTGTAGTTTGATGCGCATTGATTGCTCATTGTATTGAGCTTGCAGGACAATGGTTATTTTGTGTTGATAGCCATTGTGCGTCGAAACTCTAGCGAAATTTTCCCAGGAGTTTTATGTGCATCATTTATGCGATCTAGGTAGAGATTGCGGGTTGCACTCAGCATTTGAGTGCGGTGTTCTCTGCAGGTGGGAGATTTGTACGTGTGTATGCATCGATCCGCACAGTGTGGGCTTGGTGATTAGCTCACGGTTTGAGAGGCGTACAATTATCTTGGCACACTCACAGGAGTGAACATTGTGATGTATGCTTGTGTGTCTACGAGCTAGGTAGTCGGATTCGAGTCATATTGACTTGTGAGTTTTTGCAAGGTTTTGCACGGTTATTGGTGCAATTTTGCATCAGGTTTTGAGCCATATTTGCAGACTTTTGTTGATGTGAGTCGAGCCAGTTTAGGGCTGATTTGGTTGACATTTGCTACTCATTGTTGGTTGTTCTTTTGCGAGCATTATGGCTGATTTTTCATTTGACTTCCAGCGTTGCGGTCTAACATAGTTTGATGGTGCAGATTTTGTTGCTTGGAAGGAGCATATGCTTGTTGCATTGGCGAATTTGGGGCAGGATAAGCCCTTGCATGGTTTATCGGTGAAGCCCAAGTCTATGCGTGATGATGATTGGCAGGATCTTGATGAGTTAGCCATGTCTACGATTCGTTTGCATCTGGTTGAGTCTGTTTACTGGCTGGTCTCGAGGGAGACTACAGCTCATGCTTTATGGCAAAGTTTACATGCTATGTACGCAACATCCATGTCTACAAGGGAGTCTAGTCCCACTTCTATGTCCATGGGAGAGATTGGTCCCACACGCAAGTCTCGACGGCATAGAGACTTGACATGTTGGCATTGTGGACATAGAGGGCACATTAGGCGTCGATGTTTCAGGCATTTGAGACAACGGAGGCGACAGATGCGTGATACAGATTTGGCATGACACATGCTAGTGAGATCAGTATGGTGGTTACTGAGTATGCTTGTGACGGCGATGTCACATTTACATCTAGCTTGTCTTCAGACGATCTTATGTCGCACAATGTCTTCACATTGGTTACTAGATTCAGATGCTACTTTCCATGTCACGTCGTATCGTGAGTGATTTAACACGTTTTCTAGTGGGAGACTTGGTTGTGTGCACATGGCTGATGGTGTTGTGTATGACATTGAGGGTGCAGGAGAGGTATGTTTGTCCTTGCCCAGTGGTATGAGATTTACCCTGCGTCATGTGCGTTATGTGCTAGATCTGAGACGGGATTTGATCTCAGTCAGACAGTTACGGGATAGTGGATGTCGGGTATCGCTGCTTGAGCGATCTTTTGCATTGCATTTGGGTTCGCTAGTGATTGTGAGAGGTGCTAGGGTTGGCACATGGTACCCATTGCACGTAGTACTGGTGCGAGATAGTCGAGTCTCAATCTTGTTACAGCCATGCAGAGAGCGAGAGACCCGGACAGTCTCTTTTCCTCATAGGTTGCAGGGTGCTTTGCATGGAGTGCAGAGTAGTGAGCTCGTTGTGCACATAGTTGGGGCACGACTTGAGCATTCACACAGAGAGGTGACATAGTCAGACATGCATGCTTTGCTAGTGACTGAGCAAAGTAGAGACACAGTTGTGCGAGATACTTATATGCAGGATAGACAGGTAGAGCGGTCTTGCTCTACTGAGTCATGACAGAAGGACGTTGTGAAAGAGTCTATGCATAAGGAGTTAGAGCATGAGAGCTCTAGTGAGTAACAGCAGATTGAGTGGTCATGTTTGCAGTGGATAATTGCAGAGGAGGCTGAGATGTCAGCGATTATGC
Source organism: Adiantum capillus-veneris (assembly GCF_014529385.1). Taxonomy (NCBI): domain Eukaryota; kingdom Viridiplantae; phylum Streptophyta; class Polypodiopsida; order Polypodiales; family Pteridaceae; genus Adiantum; species Adiantum capillus-veneris. The sequence goes on along the minus strand of NC_140942.1, from coordinate 94,330,456 downwards.
AGTCCTTCCTTTCTATGCTCGACAGTGAGCATGGAGATATAGTTGTGCAGGATATGTCTTCCAGCAGACACCTAGAGCAGTTGGTTTGCTCTGAGGTTTTACGACAGGTTGATGCATCTTTTGCGCAGACAGTCAGGAGATGCATGTGGCTGACACGCCTTGTCAATCAGAGATGCCTATTGCGAGGGATATATATGTTGATACATGCTCCATAGAGCTAGCAAGGCCCGCTAGCATTGCATCGGCATTCGGTGGTCTCATGTATAAGATGCTGATCTTGAGACTGGATATCGCAGCTGCAGTTGGAGCATTTGCAGTTGGGGTTGTGAGTCGTTTGTTGACTGATGATGGCATAGTGCACGAGGGAGATATGCAGGTATTGCGTACATAATTGCAGTACGTGTGTGGTACGTCTGGTGGTGTATGGACTTACACGGGAGCAGAACAGCCGGAAGCACATGATCATAGCCAGCCAGTGGGCATCGGTTGAGAGCGGTTCTCTCTCTCCCTTTGTAGTCTTTAGACTAGGTTCTCTTGCTTAAAGGCACAGCCGCCTTTAAGTGGGAGGTTGTTGGGGTATAGGCGCGTGTGCCTTGCCCGGCCGCCTCGAGTCTGGGCGCCCACTGACTTGTATACCTTATACATAGCATAAGTGTATAGGGGGTTTCTCACTCTTTTGAGTCTCCCCACTCATATTTGTGGGTCGTGTGTCTCCTTCTCTCTCTCACTCTCCGTCTGTGGTGCTCTCCGATCCCCTTCAGGTTATGCACAGCAAAAAGGCATAGATTATGAAGAGACCTTTGCTCCCACTTTTCGTATGAATACTGTGCGTTTTCTATGTGGATTGGCAGCTCATTTTTCTTGGGATGTACATCAATCAGACATTGTTACTGCTTTCTTGAATGGTGACATATTTGAGGAAGTTTATGTAACGCAACCTCGCAGTTTTGTCATAAAAGGACAAGAGGAAAAAGTGTGCAGATGTAAGAAGGCTTTGTATGGGTTGAAGCAATCTCCTCATGCTTTGTATGAGAAAGTTGACACTCATTTGTTCAAACGAGGCTTTTGTAACAGTCCAACAGAAAGCACATTGTATGTAAAGCGTGAGGGTGATGTACTTCTTATTGTGGTTCTTTATGTGAATGATTTGCTAATCACTCGACCAAATGAGAGACATATTGCTGAATTTAAGGCTGATTTGAATGCTACTTTCAAGATCAAATATTTGGGGCTGTTGCATCATTACTTGGGTATACAGTTTAAGCAGTGTGATGGTGGTATTGCCTTGCGTAAGAAAAGTTACATAGAGACATTGCTATGTAAGTTTGTACTTGAGGATTGCAAACCTATTGCCACTCCCATGGAAACAGGTTTGAAGTTGAGTCTACATGATGCTGGAGATCCTGCTGATGTCACTCTTTATCAAACTGTTGTTGGCTGCCTCATTTATGCATGCAACACGAGGTTAGATATTCAGTTTGCAGGCTCACAAGTCAACAGATTTATGCATAGCCCAGGGTCTAAACATTGGAAGGTTGTGAAGAGGATTTTCCGCTACCTTAGTGGCACTTTACATCTTGGCTTGTTTTATCCCAAGGGGGGATCATTGCCGCCAGACTTACATGCTTTTTCGGACTCAGATTGGGCTGGTTGTTTTGACACGCGAGTGTCCACAAGTGGTTTTTGTTTCATGCTTGGCAGTTCATGTATATCATGGTTGAGAAAGAAGCAACCTACTGTGGCCACTTCGAGTTGTGAGGCTGAGTACAAGGCAGTCTTCACAGCTATGGTTGAGTGTGTATGGCTCAGACGCCTTATGGCTGATTTGGGTGTTGGACAGGACACTACCAACATTATCTACACTGACAGTCATAGTGAATTGGCAGTTGCGAGGAACCCAATTTTTCATGCTTGCACAAAGCACATTGAGGTGCATTACCACCATGTCATGAAGAGACTCTCAGTAGGAGAGATCAGCTTGGCTTATGTGCCAACACAAGACAACCTTGCAGATCTTTTCACAAAGGCATTGTCTCGTGAGAAGCTTGAAGCTTTCCGCAAAGCTTTGGGCTTACTCCCCTTTGTGGATTGATCATGTCCTTAGGGCATGGCACTTCCCTTTACTCATGTGCCAGCTCTCGTTCACCACATCACTCTAGGGGGAATTTGTTACCATATACATGTGGTAGTGATGTGTGTGAACACACTAGGACCGCCGGGGCATTTTTTCCCTCTTTAGGAGGGTTTTTCGCCCGAGCATTGCATATACGCCCATCACTCTAGGGCTATCTATCTTTCTATAGCACACTAAGTAACACACTCTCTATTGTATGCCTTGAGCTTCCTTTGTCTTCTCCAAGTTGTGTGTGTTTCTCTGCAACCCTAATTCCAACAATTACCATACGGATCTATGCATAATTGATTATGAACACTCTAAAACACTATCATTTAAATTTGAAACATGATGGAGTCTGTTGTTAAGTATGGAGCCTGATTTATCTTGTAATTTTCTGTGTTAGAAACATTAGGGAAAATTTGGACTCACAAAGGGGCCTTATAAGGAGTTTGACTTCCTCTCTCATGTCCAAAACGGGCGTGCGATAAAATTTTTGCAAATCAACTCTAAACTTGGCGGAGATTTGGCAGTTAGAATCTACTCTTCAAGCTCTTTCTATTGATATATAGCACGCCACAAGATTCTTCATATTTTGAAAGATTCTATTTTTGATTCTCTAGATTCTAGACGGAGTTGTCACATCACAAGAGAATCAAAAATAGAATCTTTCAAAATATGAGGAATCTCATGGCATGCTATATATCAATAAAAAGAGCTTGAAGAGTACATTCTAACTGTCAAATCCTCGCCAAGTTTAGAGTCAATTTGCAAAAATTTACTGCATGCCGTTTTGGACATGAGAGAGGAAGTCAAACTCCTTATAAGACCCCTTTGTGAGTCCAAATTTTCCCTAATGTGCACATTTGTAAGACCCCCGTTATCAAGAGAAGCCATCGTGCGTGAAGAAAAAATAACTCCCCGGATTGTCAGAATATTCCTTTTCACCGAAACATTATGGTTGACGACTGTCAAAAAGTGCTCGGAAGGTCGGGTGGTCGGGTGGCCGATGGCCGACAGTCAATGGACAGTGGCTAGTGGCCTGAATTCAATGGCCGGTGTTCGATTTCAAATTGGACTTATCTTCTCAAGGGCGGCCACACATGGGCACATGGGAGAATTCAACTTGGACTTGTCTACACAAGGGCGGCTACACACGGCTACCCCTCATGAGAGAGGGCATCCCTTTTAATTTGGCCTATAAAAAGAGGCCTTTTTTGCACACAAAAACGGATTGAAAAGGTGAAGCATTGTGAAGTTGATGCAACAAAGTGGACGTGAGGTGGTGAGAGTGAAGCAAGGCGGTGTGAGTGGGATGGAAATACACACAACACCTCTATGATCACCCAACACATACTCTTGGGATAATACACACACACACTATAGGTCACCACTCGTCTTACACAACCCACCTGGCCGAGACAGGGAACACACCGATGGAGTGAGAGGAAAGAGACTATACATTTGCCCACTCAACATAGAGACACACACACATACACCCAAAAAACTCAGCTCAAAAGAGTAGAATTTCTGATGTTTAGACACAATTGAGCTTGGGCCAACACCAATGGGGCAAATAGCTCACACAATATGGATGAAATTTGCCAGATACAATCACATTTGAACAGAGGCTTCGCACAGGAGAAACTTACACAGCCAAAATAGCAAGAAAAAGTGAAGAATTTGGAAAAATGGACAGCACCATTGCATCCGAAACGACCCAAACCCCCAGTTTAGAATATCAAAGTGCTCAAATCTGACCTCGGATGAGCAGTTTACGGCCAAAATAGGCTCCAAAAATAGCAAAAACTTAGTTGCGGCTGTTCCTCCTCTTTTATCCACACTTTTCTGGTTTCTTTCTTAGGTTTTTCAGTTTCCACACTTCACTTTATCCCTTGGGCACCTTTGGCCTTTTTATTGACCTCAAACGGGCCCCGAACAGGCCAAAAAATGGCCACATTGTGCATTTTTTGTCACCCTGCTACATCCATCCGCACACCTGGCACTCAACTTTTTCCAACAAAGCATCCCGCAATCACATGAAGTGGCCCCCAAATACACTGCTCATGATGACCTTTTTGCATAATCATCACAAGAAAACATTCACGTTGTGTCCGTACTTATCCACGTGCAAGTCTTGATCCCATTCGACCTCCTGACGCCACTGGATGTCACTTGACGCACCTGCTTATCTCATGGCATTGGCCCGCTAATAGCTTCCTCGAGAATTTTTACGCTCTACCAACTCCTCATTATTATAGAAAGAACACACTGATACTGGTGACAATGAAAATCAATGTACTATGTACACGCTATCCTACCTATACACATGTGGGCCCCACGTAACCACCTGGCCCTAGAAAATGGGCAATCCTCTATTCGATGCACCATGCATGTGTATGTACATATGTGCAATCACTTCTTCCACAAAGCTCCTAACATAATTTGCCCATCCTCTAGCCTGCTAGATCATTCATGATCAACAGCAACAAAAAGAGATATGAGGCTCGCCGCGTCACAGGTCTCCTCATCCCTCACATACATTACTTGTTCTGCAGACAGATCATCTTGATCCACCATCATTAATCTAGCATGATATAATTTAAGATGCAATCCATTTACCCTAGACTTATGTAGAATCCCATCCAGGTTAGCCAGCTGATATGTACCATTCGAAAAACACTCCACTACCTTGAAAGGGCCTTCCCACTTAATTTGAAACTTCTTTTGGAATGTCTTGTCCAACTTACTGTTGTAGCGCAAAACCAAGTCATGTTTCCTGATACCCTTACTTTTGACCTTTTCATTTATCTTTGCTAAAGCCTTATCTTGCATTTGTCCATAATGTTCCAATGCGCTCATTCTATCCAGTTGAACCTCTTGTAATTGTAAGAGCCTCTCTTTGAATGCATCATTGGACTACCCAAGCAACTTCTCTAACATCTTGACCACAGGCAACTCTACTTCCATAGGCAATAGTGCTTCCTTTGCATATACCCAATGAAATGGAGTAAACCCTGTCCTTGTCTTTACCGAAGTACGGTAAGCCCATAATGCACTAGGCAATTCCAAATCCCAATTCTTTCCTTGCTGCTCTATCACTTTTGAAAGAATTTGTACCAACTCACCATTGAATCTTTCATTTAAGCCATTACATTGTGGATAATAAGGAGTGGTATGCTAGTGGCTAATCTTCATCTTTGCACATAAAAAGTCTAATAGTTTAGCTCTAAATCCTTACCCCTTGTCAGGCTCTAGTGGCACCCAAACTTGCAACATATTTCATCGTACACAGACTTTGCCACATCCTTTGTAGTGATTTATTTTATTGCTATAGCCTCTACCCATCTAGAGAGATAGTCCACTGCAGTCAAAATATAGCTTTTGCCCCTGCTTGTGGTAAGTAACGGGCCTATTGCATCAATCCCCCACTTTTCAAACACATCAAACGCCATAATGGTTTTTTGAAGTTCTGGCTTCAACACTCCCTTCCCAAATGCTTGACACCTATTGCAAGACCTACACCAATGATGAAAATCCTGGTGCAAACTAGGCCATACATACCTCTCTTGCAAGATCTTATGCAAGGTGATCTTTAGAGAAAAATGTCCGCCACATGCGCCTTCATGATTCTCTTCCAACACTCTATAAATCTCCTCCCACCAAGGTACACGTCTCAACACGAGATCAGCCCCTTTCACGTATAAGACATCACCAATCAATTTGCACATGGATGCTCTATGCACAAAACCATACTTCTTAGACTTGTGCATGTCCTTCGGAATGATTCCTGTTAGCAAAATCTCCTCTTCTTGAGCCAAACTTTCCCGGCCATGATAAAGAGGTAAATTGGTCCTCAACACAAATAGCTCCCCAATCATGATTTGAGCTGCTTCATGTGCCTCTCCATTCAGAGCACGTTCAATGTGTCTGATGCTCCATGCTTTGAACTTTTTTAATAGGACTTTAATTCTGAAACACATTTCCTTCAATGAGGTGTTCTTACTCTTCCACACACCCAACACTTGCTTCACAACTAACAAGGCATCACCTTTTATGCTCAGCCTTCTAACCCCATGCTTCTAACAAATGTGTAATCCGGCTTCCAAAGTAGCATATTCAGCCTCATTGCTACTATGCACATCCAATTTGAACCCTCTTTTGCATACTAGCTTCCCCTCTGGATTATAAAGTGCTATACCCCCTGAAGCCGCATCATGGCTCTTTGTGTATGAGCCATCAAAGAACAACACATGTGCATTGCTGATCTGTGGCACTTCTTCAACTACCCTTGTCACCACCTCTTCCTTAACAAGGAGGGGTTTCTCCTTGTAAGTCAACAAATCAGCTAGGGTAGCTCTTGTACTATCTTCCACTAAAAAAGATAAGTCAAACTCTTGCAGCTGAATTACCCATTCCTTAACCACATTTGACGTGTTAGTGCCATTAATTAACTGTGGAAAAAAGGCATTACTCGTTAAGAAAACAAAAGGTCATGTTAGCAAGTAATGACGAAATTGTCGACAAGCAAATATTACACTAGCCATCACTAGCTCTACTTCCGAGAAATTTCTCTCTGCTACTAGCTTCACTTGGCTTGCACAATACACTGGCCTCATATAATGGCTGCCCTTTCCCTTTTGCAATAGCATGGCTCCAATGGAATCATCCCCTACTGATGGATTTACATAAAACGCTTGCTCCCAATCAGGAGTCTCCATGGCTGACAACCCCTCTTACACCTCTTGAAACACTTCTTCACACTTGTCATCCCATCAATTTTCTCTCTCTTGATAGAAAGATGGTCCATTTAACAACCCAAATGGCAATACCGTGTAGCAATAACAACCCCATGGCATAATGAAAGTTGTCTTTGTTTGGTCTTAAAGAGCAATCTTCAATTGAAAATAGCCTGAAAAACCATCACACACAGTGTACCTCTCATAACCTGCCATTGAATCCAAGATCTGATCGATGAATGGAAGAGGATATGGGTTCTTCTTAGTGGCTGCATTTAAGGGTTTAAAATCTACACAAATCCTCCACTTTCCATCCTTCTTTGGGCTAACTACTACTGGACTCACCCATTCTGTGGTTTCCACTGGGACTATGAACCCTGCCTTCAATAACTTGTCCACCTCTTCCCGCAAGGCTTCCATTTGCTCTTGACCCATCCTTCTTAGCCTTTTTTTCACTGGCTTAGCACATTCTTTCAGCTCTATATTCATCTCTTCTCCTTTGAACCCTCTAATCTCTTCATATGAAGTAATATACAAATCAAGAAAACCAGCCAGCATGTGCAAATATATCTCCTTCTCCATAGCTGAGAGATCTCCACTGATCATTTGTTTCACCAATTCGTACTTCTTTGAAAATTCAACCTTGGTTTGCATCAGCCTTTCAATCACTTCATAAGGCCCTTCACTTTCATCTTCAATCTCATTTACAAATGCAACTAAACCAGACTCATGGATTTCTTTATCCATCAAAAGAAATGCAACATCAACATCCTCCTCATCACCACTGCTGGTAGTACTATCATTATCCTCGTCAGGCACTGTGGAATAGTCTTCATCACTAAGCTCATCCTCATCTTCATAAAGATCCTCCAATACTTTCCTTGTGTCCATATTATATAGCTTCTTGGCATCTGTCTTTCCATAGAGGCTAATTGTACCACATTTCCAACCTTAAATAGCTCCCACTGCACGTAACCATGACCTGCCCATTATAATAGGATATACTCCCAACCCTGCTGGCATCACATGAAAATCAACCACCACCTTTGCATCGTACGCCTCCACTTCTAAGCTCTTTACAACACCCAAACCTTTTACTTTCTAATGGTTTGCCAATTTGATCTGAAAGCATGACACCCCAGTTACTGTAAGACCCATCTTCTCAACACATGAGTGTATTATGACACATATTTGGGCTTTTCCATCAACATAACCTTGTCCCATTATTATTTTTTTGTGCCACACATCGACTATTGGGCAAATGTCTGGTAGCTCATCCATTGCCAACACCTTCACTGAACCTCTCTCTAGTTCTTTCTCCATTGGATTAATCATCCTCTTCCACTTTCTCTTTAGCTTAGGCACCATTTGTATAAGCTGCCCAAAAGTAGCATCTGCTTTCCTGTTTGTCAGATCCTCCTTCAAGTCATAGCTTAATTGCCCATCCTTTAGTGAAAAATTTGAAACATTAAACTTTCAATGAGCCCTTCTTTTCCTCTTGTCCTTGACATCCTCGCCTTCATGGCTCTTTCCTTTCTTCTTACTAGGACATGGGATATTTCTTCCTTCCTTATCCTGTGTGATCCTCTTCCCAATAGCCATCACTAATGTATCCTCCAACTTTGTTACCTTCTCCATGGTGACCACACTTATCAGTTTTGTCTTTCCCTTTTCCTCTTGGGTTAATCCACTGGTTCCTTCTTCTCCCTTAATTTCAATGCCATAATCATTTAACCTAGTTAGCACTTGTCTTGGAAATGGATACATGTCTCCCCCCATTCTTGGTGGCTTATCACATTGCGGGCTGATGTGGCCCAATTCTCCATAGTTATAACACGTGGGTGTCTTCCTCCAGACTCTACCATTGCTTTGTCCAACACCATTCCTGGGTCTTTCTTCACCTCCGACTGATTTGCAAACCTCACCCGACCTTGATTATTTCCCACATTACCTAGCATGTTTAGGCTGAGATTATTCATTAAATCTATCACTTGCCTCATGTCTTGCCTTAGCCCATCAAACCTGCACTATTGTAGTGATTACTGATGGCATAACCTGAGGAGTAACAGAAACCACTGGTTCATGATGAACCCTTGGCATGCGACCTTGCAAAGAATCCATAGGCTGGAATTTAGACCTCTTGGGCAAAGACTCTACTCCTAGCTGACTCACTCTTCTCAGCTTCCACTCTTTGTTCCTCGCTACATATAGTGCATCTTCATATGTCCTAGGCTTCTTTAGCTCCACTCTCCAATGTATATTCTCCCAAAGACCAGCCAAGAACCTATCCTTCTTCATCATGTCAAGTGGGGGTACCTGTGGTGCTAAGGCCTTGCACATCCTCTCCCATGCCATTGAAAACTTACGTATGTACGCATCTACTAGCTCACCTTTCCTTTCCACCAAACCTTGTACTTCTTGCCACACTTTGTCAGGATCTTCTGTCTTTATAAACTCCACTTCCAATCCATGCCATAGATTGTCCCAACTTAATCTCACAGGTGGATCCGCCGCACGCAACTCCTCTGCAAATGCTTTGGACCAAACTTGTGCATCACTCTTCAAAAAAATTTGGAGAAGACGTAACATATGTGCAGTATTGTGAATCTAATTGCTAATGCAGGCAACCTCCATCTTCTCCAAAAAGTCTTCCACATCTTCATCACTTCTTCCATGAAATTCCGGATAAGAGAAAGACATGGCTACCCAAGTTTCAATGCTTTGAGAACCCCTTCTAACACACGTGCAAGAACCCAAAACTTTTTACTGAGATTGAATCCCCAGAAACTTCAACGGAGCTCATCTTTGGATAAGGACAAACACATGCACATCAAATGAGTTTTCATAGTTCATCATCGAATTACAATAGGCAAAGGGGATTCCAGTATCTCTCTTAATCTTCTTCGGCCGAACATAAAGACTATGCACTGCTGGAAAAAAAAATTCATGGACACATGAACATTTATCTGGATTCTTTGTGTTAAATGAAAAGAAGTGAATTGAGGTCCGTTTTGATCATCCATTAAAGCCAACCATGAAGCTCCCAAGAAGGCACACCTAACTTATCTTTTTATTTTGCCAGAATTTCAATAGCATAACAGCATAACTTGGAAATTTTTTGGTAGAGTTTCCCAAGAAGTAGAGTAGTAAGAACCAAAAATATAGATTGTATATGTATGCATAACCTGCCAGCAATGGAACTCGAGCATCAAGAAGGAATCACTAGTACATAGCCTATGACGAGGTCACGAAAAGGGTGATCCAACCACCTGTATCATCAAAAGGATCTCACATTTGAGAATCCCCCAGCTCTATAAAACCTCATGCTATCGACCTCACAAAAGCTTATGCAAATCTCATATAGTCAAGCCTCAAAAATGACTATCTTCCAGACCAAGTCTCTGAAATGGTTGGGACTGCCAAATAAAACCAAGTATGGCTCCACAAAGGCATACAATGGTAGTATCCACAAGTAATGTACAATACCAAACAATGCGCTCAAACATGCACTTTTCCATAAGAGACCCAATCATTATAGTTTGGTAGGTGTTTACATTCTTTACATCCCCTCCTTTATGCAAAGGCTTGACCCAATTAGTACTCCAATCATAAGGCATACCATGTCGAAGTGCAAGGTTGAACATATCACACATCCACTCGTATAAAATTTTTAGTCCATCTCTGGCTTGATACCTTGAAGATCGTCCACTTTGCGAGTGGCTAAATTCTCAAGCACATCGCCACATCCTCAATAGTAAAAAAGGAGGGCATACATGGGAGTGAACCATAAAATGGCATTTTTCTAGCATTTGGTTTCTCAAGTTTCTCCAAAATCTTCCGCATGCACGTGCCTTTTCTTGGACCTGAAAAAATTATTGCTTTACTTCTCATCTTCTTCTTTTCTTTTGAATCAATGCCTTGTATACATGCAAATGATTTTGATAGGTGGATTTGTCTATGCCATGCATCAAGCTTTATCAAGGACTTTTGAGCATCTTGACCTTCTTTATCAAACCACCTTTTGAGTGATATATTTTTTGTTGATACCATGGACATGATTTATGGCAAAGCATTCTTAGGCACGAACAAATAACTTTCTTGAAAGCTTCCCATTGGCTGATATTATCACGCTTAGTTGCTTCTCCATATGCAAGGCCAATGCATAAGGTCCAATGGTCAAATTCTGAGGTCCATTGTCCAAACATAAAACTCTTTATACGATACATGATGGTTTTTGAGAGTAGCATATAGTCAATCACACTATCCCCATTATGTTTTCTACATGTAAATCCATTAATTCCACTCCACAAAGATATACCATTGGCAATGATCATACCCCTGCTATTACACATGTGTAAAAGTAACTTTCCATATTGATCCGGCTCTTTCTCATCCATTGATGTACGATCGTGCAAATGAACTTCCTCCAGCTCCCTTAAAATGGATGAAATATCAAATTGTTGAGTACCATCTTGCAATGTTTTTGTGCAAGCATTTATATCCCCAAAGACAAAAAAACCACCTTTGCCTTTGTAATAAGCAATGTACTCTTCTAAATCAAAAAATGGTTGATCTCTATCCATGCAAGCATAAAAGTGGGAATCATGATGACGAATGTAGCAAATGGCTACAAAAGTGGGTTCTATTTTTGGTGTCATAATTTTCAGCCATACATAACATTTGTACTTGTCATCTTTCACAATTGATACAAAATCTTCCAATCCTTTCTTAACCATACATGCTATCCCTCCTTGCCCACTTCGTTGCTTAAGATTCTTTGACTGCATCAATGATTTTACATTGTAATCCTCCAATCCGCTAATCCTTTGTGTATCATGCTCCCAAGTCTCAACAAGAAGTACAACATTGGCTTTTCTTGTTAGTTCATCAATGCCAATCCCCGCATTCCATGGGTATCCATTGCAATTGCAAAAGAATATTTTCAAATGTAACTTGGCCTCATAGGTCACTCATTCCTATTTGCTTTAGGGACTTGCCTCCTCCTTGGGCACATTTTCTTCGTTAGAGATCTCATTGTTTTTCTTATTCCTCTCGTCATATGCTTTGCGAGGCATAATTTGTTGCTTAATAGTGCAATCTTCATATACAAAACATTTTGTATCCCTCAAATAGATCCAACTATTATTAAGGATAATCTTTTGTTTGGTCTCATCCAGCATGGTGGATACAATTGGCCATTCTCCCAAGCTAGGACTTCCTTGCTTACCCACTTTATGTTCTCCATAGACCATACATTCAGACATGCCAAAGTGGTTTTTGAAGAAATCTTCGATAAAAATGGCAAGAGTAGGATGCGTCTTTAACTTTTCTTTGGGAATTCCATGAATAACAATGTTCTTACAACGCCGCTCCCGTTCCTTCAACTCCTCTACATCCACATTCTCAAATTTCTTTGTTTGAGCCATATCTTGCATGAGGGAGGAATAAGGAACAACATTGCCTCGGGGAGGTCACCTAATAAAAATGTAACCTATCACGTGATTTCAACAGAAGGGTATTTAAAGTTCTTGAAACTTACAGAAATATATATACAGAAGGGCATTATTTTTTCAAATTTGAAAAAAACTTACAGATTTTAAAAGAAAAGGGTACATTATATTCTTAACGAAATTCACAGATAAGGGGTTTTACAAACATGTCTTGAACGCATGTGATATGGTAGTTTTACACATAGTGAACTCCCCGAGCACATTGCTACCACATACATCAGCCCAAGTCTTGTTTGTGCATACATTTTTTATGTCGCATACATCCCAGCTCATGGTGTCAAATTTCTCCTCTTTCAAAACATGGTCATGCTCTACTTTGCTCATGTGCTCGTTCAAAGCATTCAAGTCCACAAGAGAGCTTTTACATTCCTTGACTTTCTCTTCAAGTTGCATCAAACGTGTTGTTTGCATCTCAAGTGTCTGTTAGCAGCAAGCTAACCTATGTACCATTTTTCGAGAGCTTTATTGTAAACAAGTATTCTTTTGATAAATTGGGAATATTGTAACTCCTATTTTCCAAGTGGATATTGTAATCTATGAGCCGGGGCTATAAGCTACCAGATTGTATCAATTTATCCTTAGTTAGAGATCCCAAAAGATTAGTTTTTGACCAAAAAAACCTTGTCTACGGTATAAAAGCCAATTTTTGTGAGTTATTATTAAGTTTCGGATAAGTTAAGCTAACGACGCTCACTTCTCCCTTCTCATGCTTCCTACTACCTTGTTGGTTGTCACGTGGCAGTGCCGTCTATTCTGTTGCAACCGCATGTAAGAGTTGTAGGCATTGACGTAAACATATCATAGTAAACTATAGCTTTTGTTGTCATAAACATGTGGCCTAATTTCATCATAAGTAGGATTTTAAGCTAGGAAATCATAAAGTAAGCATACGCGGGGTATTGGGGCATCATTGCTAATCATTTAGATGCATTTGGGGTCAGAAACGTCTAGGTCAAAACCTCACTGCTGTTAATAATCATATTTTTTGTACTTTATCAAAATTGAGATTTGAGACCATAAGCATGTGTGCTTAGGTCTTATATACTTGTCCTAGAAGTTTTGTAACATTCGGATGTCGTTTGATGCTGTAACGGTCATGTTTTGTTTGCCAATTAGTGACTAGCTTTTGATGACTTAGGTCATTTAAGTGTAGCTTGTGTTAGATGCAAGTTGTCTGTTGTTTTCCAAGAGATTGACACCGTCTTATAGCCTCTATGCACTAGTTGAGTCACATTTGTTCCATGGATTGACAATTATGTTTGTGGTTCTCGCTATGTCTACAACATAAGATAAGAGTGAGGTTAGGAAACCCATCCACATTTGGTGCCATTGTTGGGGATTGAATAGACCTAAATTAGGAAAAACAAGAGTGTCTAGTGTATTTGTCCTTTAACTTCCTCTAGGATCACTTAGAGTAAGACTTTCTCCTTAAAACCACGTAGCTTAAGAGTGTCGTCTTTTGCTGTGTAGAGGTAGCTTGGAAGTAGATTGTACTTGCTAAGTACCTTGTAGGATTGTAGGATTAGGTTAGGATTTTGAGAATGATTGATGTAAAAGACAAGTCTTAAGATCAAGGCTCAAAAAACCATTAAAAATTAAGAAAACAAGTGTTTGTGGACACTTTCCACAACCCAATTCCAGAAGAACCTAGGAGTAGGGTAATTAGAATATAAGGTGGATCTCAAATCATTGCTCACTCCAAAAGAATCATCTGTGAGTTTCTTATGTAAAGTTGTAGAATTTTAGGTCTAAGGCATGGAACAACACCAAAAGATTGTCGACCATTGAATCTGGCTGGAGATTATGCTCATGAAAGTTGTATGAACCAATGAGTAAGCTTAAAGAAGCATTTGAGGTAAATTTTTAAGAGTTGGCAAAAAATCAGATTATTTACATTTTCTTGAGAATTTAGGTCAAATTAAGTTTTGACTTGACTCAGAGGCTTAAAACATGTCACAAAAAGACTGACCGTTGAAAAAATTACAAAAAAATGTTCATTTTAGGCCAAACGTAAATAATCGTGATTATTTACTTTTAGCTCAGAATTGACCAAGGTTGATACCAGAGACTCTATGCATGATTACAAACATCAAACATCTTTTGTGAAGGCTCATAGAATGGATCACAAAATAGACCAAAAACATGATAAAACTGAAATCTGTACTGATTTTCAAGAAATTGAGTTTGACTTGATAAATGTTGCTCAAATTTGGTGATACTTGACTCAGAGGCTTAGTATAAAGTGTGTAGCATGTGTGTACGCTCAGATGACCAAAATTATGCTAAAATTTGTCAAAAGCAAATCATTGTGATTATTTTCTTTTGTCCAGTTTTCAGACTTTTTTCAACCAAGCATACCACAAGTTCTATCATGTTGTATTGAGTTCTCATATCAAATTTGGTAAGGTTTGGATCTATAAAGTGGAAATTGTGGCCAGATTTGTAAAGTCAATGTGTAGACACAAAACTGTTGACAATTTGAGCAGAGTTTATCCAAACTTGGTGAAACTTGGCTAGGGAGCTTAAGTTGAGTTGCTTTACCTGTTTGTATCAACATTTTGGTAAAAAGTTATAAAACATTCTTAAAAGTGAATAATCGTGATTATTTACATCTTCCCCAGAATTGAACATTTCACAATTGAGTATACTACAAGGTCAAGCATATCAAGTAGACTCCACATATCAAATTTGGTGAAATTGGGATCACAAAAGTGAGACTTAAGCCAGATTCTTGAAAATTGAGTCTGCAAACATTAAACAGTTGATAACTTGGGTGAATCTTGTTCAAACTCAGTAAAACTTGTCCAAAGATTTCAATAAGGTGTTTATATGGAAAAAAAATTCTAAAAAGTGGAAAAAAGTGTGAAAAATAAATAATTAAATTATTTACTGTTGAGCCCCAGAGACAAGATTTTGAACTTTTGAGCTTGTATAATGTTAGAACAACATAATACAAGGCCACTAGTCAAGTTTGGGTTCCATCGATCGAAATTGATACATGTTAACTCAATTTCCAAGTTGTAGATTAGTCCTTTAGCTCTTTGCAGGGGTAGAATCTGAAAGTCTCATTTATTGACTCATTTAGCTCAGATTGAAGTGATATACACAGACCAATCACAATAGCTAGCAAAAATTGTACAGTCTTTGTGAGAAAACAGCTAACTTGGTTAAAACTAACAGAGGAACCAAGTTGCAAGCAAAGAATTAGGAGTTTGATAGGAGTTGATCGAATTCAAGTCAAGTAGAAAAACGATAACAATTCAATCCGTTGGTAAGTTCTATATCCATGGCTTAACAAGTCTATATGAACCTTAGATCTGGTCGAATACTAGCAAATCAAGGAATATTTGGAGATACTACTAGTAGGTATCCATCGAAGAGAGTATGAATCAAGGTGATCACTTGGGCACCATCTTTGAAGAAGTATCAAACACTTATTCAGACTCAACATTTGAAATGTCTTCCTATTTGACTCAGTCAGGAACCGGAACGACAGTGCGATATAAGCACATACTCACCTTTTATAAGACTAATGTCCATGGAGCTCAACTTTACCTGGATCCTAATGAGGAGTATGCCATTTGCATTGATGACCATGACATAGAGTTTGAAGAGGAAATCAGAGAAAACAAACAAGGAAAAATGTATATGGATAAAAATGGGACTCAGTATGTAAAAATTAAAAATCCTGATGAGATAGACAAATGGGGTTAGACGTGAATACAATAATTCCGGATATGTCAACAAAAGAAGGTCCACCGACTTTAGAGTTCGAGGGATACGATCAAGTCAATTTGAAACCTTTGAAACAGCTTAGCACTAATAATCCTAGGATTGGAGTCTATTGTTGGGAGGATAGGAACGTCAAATATCTTTTATGGACCTCTCATGCCAAACCAAGGCAATTAACACCGATGAAGATCATCTATATCTTCAAAATCAAAGACAAGGGTTCATCATATCTACCATCTTACCTCTTTAGGGATTTTTATAACAATAAATATGTTATGATGAGCCTTGCAGAGGTAGAACGGACCAGATACCAAGGGTACTCCATAAGAGATTGGATATTGGGGCAAGGACCTGATCCTATTCCAAGAGAGGAACTCTGTGAGAGATCTTTTGGGAGAAAACCCAAACCTACCTCATCACAAAGAAAATTGAGTAACATTAAAGCCAATCCAGGGCTACATGAGTCACTATTACCAACAAATTGGTTTGAACGACTCGAGACAGGACCAACTGCCAAAAGAATTGGAGCTAAGCCAAATAAGACGAGTCAGACCAGTTGATTTTTAAAAATGGGTAAGAAAATACAGTGGATCTAGGGATCCATATGACCACTTAGGTAGCTTCCAGCACAAGTGCTAAGAGTAGAACGCATATTTTATTTTCACACTCAATTTGAGGGATTTGGAATGACTTTAGAAGGAAAAGCTTTGACATGGTTCCAAAACATTCCACCAAGGTCAATCATGGATTTGAATACATTAGCTCAGGGATTTGTAGCTACATGTTCCAAAACTAGGATCAAACATAATACGGTAGCTCAAATCTATAGCTTCAAATAGAAACAAGGTGAGTCTATTAGGGATTGTGCAACTAGGATGAAGCAATACATTGCAAGATTCCTAGAATTAAAAATACCAGCAGAAGAAAGATTAGTGTCATTGTTTCTAGAAGGATTTCTCAACAAAGATCTTCATCCTATACTATATAGCAAGAAGCATATGACCCTAGAAGAGTGTGTATCAGATGCTATTGACTTGCGAGACAATTGTGATATTTTTAATGAATAAGATGTCCTTAAGGATACTCAGAGTGAGAAAACAGCATCCAAAAATCCAACACAAGTGGGAACGGTACTATGGCACCATTGATAGACATAGAAGACATGCTCAAAAAGATGAACAAAATAATGAATAACATGAAAAAACCACCTATGAGAGGACCAAGGCAAGTGATACCTCAATAGGGACAATCGACTAGGCCACAAATATGGTGTGCTATTGAGGGTAAATGGACCAACCATGAGACCAATGAGTGCTAGTACCGGCCAAAGTACGATGGAAATGTTCAATATGTGCCTATGAGGACACAAGGACAACCCATGTACAGATATTAGCCTAATATGACCCCAATACACAAAGACCACCGATGGGTATTAAAAGACCACAACCAGTGTTGGGTCAATAACCTCCATATCCTGGACATAATGCAGTGTCTGTAAAGTACATGCATTCAGAAGGAGTCATAGATGAACAAATACTAGTGCCTATTACACCTTATGTTGAGCCTAGTCCATCTACAATAATGGTAGAAGGAGAGTGGTATAATTCACATTCACCTTCAATGGAAGAACCTGTAACTTATGCTACACTATAGCTTACACCGATGTACTTTGTAGCTAATCAAGGTGTTAGACCTCCAATGGTAAGACCCATGATTAAGCCTACCAAAACTGTGGTGCAGACGATCATTGGAAAAATGAATGCCCAAAATGTGACATGAACATTAAGCCAATTGAAGCTTTTTGTATAGAATGTTGCAAAAAGAGTGGACACTTCCCTAAAGACTGTCCAAAAAATCTGTTAAACAAAGGAAAAGAAGTGGTGAATGTAGTCCAAGTGATACCTAGTAGCTCTTTGGAAAGTGATCTATTGTTCCAATCAAGGTGATCACTAGAGGCTATGCTAAGAAAAAGAAACATATCTCCTCTGATGAATCAGACAATCTAAAACTTCCACTCAAAAAACCAAGAAAAGAAGAAGTCAAAGGTATGAGATGAGAAAACAAAAACAAAAGGATGAAATTGAGGAAAAAGCCAAGGAACTATTCCAAGAAAAATTGAAAGAACTAGGAGGATCCAATCAATGCAGCCTTGGAAGCTTTCCAAGCGAGGCTTAAAGTAGGCCAAAACATGAAAAAAAATGGAAAATTTATCCTTCTCCAGATATGGAAGCAGCTAAGCTTGAAGCTTATCAAAATTTGGTAAGAATTACTCAAGAGATGTTAGAAAAACAAAGACCCAAGCTTGAGAGTACAGCAAAACCCGAGGAGCTCATGATAGAAAAAAATAAAGAGAAACCCAAAATGGTGATAAAACCCCACCTTCAAAATAAAGAGCCAGAACTCATAGTGCCTGACTGTGCAGATGCTTTAGATGGAATTCTGTTCGTGGATGAAGACTAGCCAGGACATTTATGGGAGAAAGTGAGAGAGATTAATGATGGGAGCATAACTTTGAAATCAGCTCCTATAGAGGAAGTTTGGTTAGACAATTTACCTCATGTTATGGAAAATGATATAAAATCCTTGTATGGGGATTGCGGCTCTGAAGCATCAGGAATGTCTAAGACAATGACTCTAAAAACACTACCGTCTTACTTAGGAGACAATGGAAATGAGTCCATCGTGTGCAGACCACTCAAGTAAAAAGAGAGGAACGGATCCTAGAGGTAGAAAACATCCATTCAATATGTCAACACCTATTCAATGTACTCTTACCTTGGGAGAACTGTTAAAAATCAGACCATATTTATGGAATGATTCACATAAAACTCTGGAGAAAGTGGGGATAACATGGCTAATTGCAAAAAAAATGGGTAAATTGAAACATGAAATGGATGACAAGGAGATTACATCCGTCCCTATGCATAAAGTTGGAGAATACTACGAGGGGAAAGAGAGAAACACAATCCTTCCGGTGAGATATAATGATGTAGAAACCATGGCAATACTGGATAGTGGGGCTGGCATAGCCATATCCACAAAAACAGTATGGGAATCATGGGAAAAACTAGCCACTAGACAAACTCGAATGAAATTACAATTGGCTGATGGTGGACACAGAAAAACCCCTAAGACTATTTGAAAAAGTGATAGTTATTTCTTATGGGATTGATTACGCCGAGAGGAGAAGTATGGGTACAAGCATAGACTTGTGGCCCTTTTGACCCAGGTGCTGCAGGTGGAGGTGGAGGGAGAGGACGTCCACTGGGAGGCATTACCATGAGGGTCTTCTCTCCGTGATTGTTTTCATATGTACAATTTTGTAGTGCTTATGTTTATGGTTTATTGTTATGTTTATGGTATGGCACAGATGTTATGGTTAAGATTTGGCAGCCAATTAGTACATCGGTACTTATACCGGCGTTATGATACCGACGTCTCTTTTGAGGCCTATTTTAGCACTTTTTAGTTTTGAAACTCAGTTTTTTTCGTCGGTATTTGCAGTGATTTCTACACGCCGTGTTGTAGTGATCATGAATCATCCATGACACGAGTTGAATGAAATAAAAAATATCAAGAGTTGAAGAAAACTCTAAAGGAGATGTATACCACTGAAATGGAAACAACCGAGGAACAAAGTAAAGATGTAATGAGTGTTCCATCCCATTACAGGAAATATACACTCCAAGACCAAAAGATCATAGTCGAACAACCTGTAAGGGAATTAAGAAAACATGGTGTCATATAAAGGGCCTGAAAATGCAAAGAAAATATATCTAGTTGAACCAAGAGAAGAGCTTAGACCTGCCTACATTGCGACTGAAGAAGAAGAATAAAAAAATTTACTAAGCTTATTGAAAGAATACCGAGATATCTTTGCTTGGTCTTATAAAGATGTCAAGGGTGTTGACCCAAAAATTTGTCAACATACCAAACCTATGAGAGATGATGCAAAACCAAGTAGACAACGTTCATATACTTATAATGAACCATTTGCCAAAAAGATCAAAGAAGAGATAGAGAAGCTCAAGGAAGCCGAACTCATTTATGAAATTGAACATACAGATTGGGTGTCTCATAAAATCTAATATCTAACCAACCCAAATGATTTTCTCATATTAAACTAATCATTTAATGTGTGAGAATAAATGGGAACAAGGGTTAGAATATAGACTTGTGCTTATGGATCTATCTCAACACGGGGCCAAGGTTAAAAGGGGTCCAAATGAGAGATGTATGTTAAAGAGAAATGCTACCAAATGGAGCTTAAAGACTGTAGGGTTAGCTTCATTAAAGACCTCCAAAATTTAGTGCTCAAAAGTCCTTTGACCTAAGGCAAGCTAGGGCTGGCTTTGAAGTGCGAATTCTACCCACGCATGAGGTGCTTGTTGGCCTGCTAAGTGCGAGTGGAACCTTACCCAAAAGCATGAGGTGCTTCTCACATTCTTAAATGACTAAGGTTCTTGAAGTATTCAATTCAAAGATAATTCTCAAGAGGTATCAACATTTCCATGCTTGATTGACTAAGTCCTTGAAGTATTCAATTCAATCGAATGACTTGTAAGCATAAAATATACATGTTCAAATGAATCCACATGTGGCCCTCATGATGTGCTTGAATGCTATTGAATAGGTTTTAAAGGGCTCCAATGATAATTTACATAAAAATAAATAAGCAAGTTCTTTCTCCCAAAGAGGAAAAAGAGGACACGTGTCCAAATGAAATAATAAAATAATACGGGAGAGAGAGAGAGAGAGAGAGAGAGAGAGAGAGAGAGAGAGGTGGATCAAGCATGAGAGGGGGGTATACTCTCCCACACACACACACACATTCTCTCATTGTGTGGAGTGCAAAGTGCAAGAGCTCCATCTCCTTCTCCAAGCTTGTTGAGAAGTGGAGAGCCTACAGCAACACTCTTGGCTATGTAATGAAAATCCAACCAAGAGACATGCTTCAATGCTTAATCTTTCCATCTTCTTCATCTTCATTACTATGCTATTATGCTATGCTAATCGAGAAGAGTGATGATAAGTGAGGAAATATTTCTTTCTCCTATGAATGATTATTCTTCCTCTTCCCTACCCTCATTCCCCGCTAGCTCTCTCCACTTTCAAAGGTGTTTGAGGCCTTGGGACCGAGGCTTGGGATAGTTAATTCTTTTTGCAAAGTTTATGTTAAGCTCATGATGCATGAATCTTTCCATATTCATAGCATCACCAAGGTCACAAGGAGCACAATGATTGTATTGTAACAAGTCTCTCTTGATGGGAGAATCTATAATAGAAACGCCTTTTGGAGGGGGGACCGGCTCCAAGTAAATCCAATACTCAACTATTGTCATGTTCTGTTATACTCTCTCTCTTGCAAAAGTACTATTCATACCAAGTTAATTAAGTACTATGTTCATGTTGATGTCATCATTTAAGTTCACCCTCTATGTTCTCAAAGTAATCTCACAAAAATGCTCACTCAAATTCTCTGAATTTCGCTATTCTCAAAGTTCATAGGCCATTAAGTATCCTTTTAATGATTGATTTTGCTAGTTATATTAGGGTAAGTGGGACTAGGATCTATTATCAGTTTTGTTGAGCCCAGTATGTGGGATATGGTGCACACCTCAGGAGTTTTGGTCTTAATAATGGGGTCTTTTAGACTTGCCTTCAGCTATACAATTATTGAGCCATAAGAAGTCCAAAAGGAGATATTCCTTGACAATTCTGCTATGTTAGACCCACCCCACTACTCTCTATAATTAACCAAATCAAGCCATGGGTGTAGATACTTAAGTGCTTATTTTCAAAGACTAAGAGGAGTAGCAACTAAGTTTTTGAGGTACCAAAAAATACAGTAAAGAATACACTAAGGTTTTGAGGTACCAAAGAATACACTAAGTAAACACATAAGTATAATTAGCATGGTTGACAATAACCAAGAGAGTAGAATGAAACTTGATAACTTTGATTTTGCACATGAAGATGCTAATGATGATGCCCCAATATTTATCAATTATCTTGTTACTAGGTTGCATCAAGCTATGGGAAACCCTACTTGCAAGTCAAAGTTACTCAACAACTTTGTGCTTATGGAATTTTCCTTCCTCTCCAAGAGGAGAGAGCGCTTAGGAGGCCTCTTGATGAGACCCCCAAAATAATTCTCTCTTCCATACAAGAGGAGGAATCCAAAGAACAAGAAAGTAATGAATTTCTAAGTTCCTTTGAAGATGTGGCTCCACGAAGACGGTGGTCTAGACGATCACCAACTCCTCCCATGAGGAAACGATCAACACACAGTCCTTCTCCTTGTCACTCCGAAAGGGAAGAGAGGAAACAAAGGAAGAAAAGGTCAAGAAAGAGGTCACCCTCTCCTCCTTCTTCTTCATCTTCCTCCTCTCTCGACAAAAGCTATGGCTATTTTCCTAGAGAATACAAGAGGGGAGGACATCAGAAATCATGCCCTGCATAGCGAAGATCACAAAATCTCAAGAAGTTCAAATTGGGAGGAAAGAGTATGATTGCACCTTTGGTGCCACTGACAAAGTATTGGCCTTCATCCAACAACTTGATTCAGCCTTTGGAGACTAGGGCTTCACAAAGTCCTCCAAGCTACACCATGTAGCTATGCACTTCCAAAAACTGGCTCGTCACAATGCTGGGCTAGCCTTTGTGGAAACGGTGAAGCCCCAAAGACATGGAAAACTCTATGAGTTTCCATCATGAAGCAATCCCTTGCAAGCAATGCAAAGGACAAAGTACTTTACTGAATGCCACAGTTCAAAGATTCTCTCACATGAGTTTATTCACAAATACGTTGACAAGTTTTGGGATTTGTGTCTCAAGGCTACTATCTTCCAAAAGATAGACTTTGTTGAGCAAAATCAGCAAATTTGTGTGGGATTACCTGAAGAAATGGCTGAGTATGTCAACTCCCAATGGCTTGGTTCTATCACCAAAGTAATCCACCACACTATGGTTGCTTCCCGCATCAATTTCCAAGAAGGGGCTACACGGAATGTCAAACCCATGTAAAACAAAGACAAAAATGATGCAAAGGGGAAAACAATGCCCAAAATTCTTTCCAGGGTACTTCCTACAGCAACAACAATAGATCCAAGGAGAAGGGAGTTTACAAAGGTAAAAACAAACTCTCTTCTGAAGAGCTTGAAGCTTTTCGCAAGGACCATAAGTGTTTCAATTGTGGCATTAGGAAATTTCAGAGGTCATTTGGAGGGCCATATGAAGAGAGAGAATAATAGAGCGCGTCCAATGAGCACGAAGGCTACGTTACGTAGGAAAGTACGTGGAAAGATTCAAAAAATAAGAAAATAGCATAAAACTTTCACGAATCTAGGATTGTAGCATCGTAATTTCCTTCCTTTTACCGAGCTTTTAGGTGCTTGCATGTGGTCCCACTTCTGATATTCTCTTATGGTCATTAACGTACTGGAGGGTGACCATTAAGCCCGCACAAGATATTGGAATTCTAAAACAGTTTCCCTCCATTAGAATTCTTTCAAAGTGAATCTCCCTCCACTAAAGCTTTTCTCTTAGAGCTATGGCTTCCACGTCTTCTCGCCCAAGAGGCTCCAGGTGTTTACTGTCTCTCACACCAACAACCAACAACTGCACTTTGCCTAGAAGGCCAAGTAGTATCATATCCTCAATTACAATACCAGCTTCAATAAGTGCAGAGAACCAATGGGTTGGACAAAGGATAAACAAAGGTTCATGGGTCCTCATGCAACCAAGAAGACCCAAGAGGTCTAGTGGTATCAACGTTTACCGCTCAGCATGGAAGGCCAGAGTGTTGGATTTCAAAGTTGAAATCGGCAAAAGCTCTGTAAAGGAAGTTCTTGTTCAGCATGTGTTTACCCATCCAGAGGTGATAGCAAACGGTGAAAATGTATCAGATATACATCAACCACGTTGCAATTGTAAGTACTCTTGACATGTGAACTTACTGATACTCTCATTATAACTTTTCTTATATATTTTGCAATGTTTCTCCCGCTTGTTATGAGCAATGTCTCCATTCTTCACAGCTCAATTACATTAGATTTGTCATTTGTACTTATTGATACTCTTAGTTTAACTCTTCTTATATATATTGCAGATGTTTATCCCTCTTCTTATGAGCAATGGGAGCCTGTGGAGTGCATAATAGGCCTCTTTCATGTTGCTCATGCCCACATTGGTTCTCTACAGTATTCAGGGAGGAGCAGCAAAAGACTGGCTAATGAGGGAATATTTTTTAATGACCACTTCTACCAACTCAGCTCAGGGAATAAGAATGGCATGTTGGTGAAAGTGCCTCTACCAACGGATTGGAACATTGTGGACTGGCCAGTTCCCGAGGAAACAATGGTGGAGGCAATGCGAAGTAAGCTCTACAAGGATATACAAAGGTCTCTAGGTAGCTCTATTCCCACCAAACTGGTTAGAATTGCAAACTTCTGTCCTGTTGCACTCTTCATAGAGCTGTTTCATAGCTACAACATCCGTGTTACGAAAACTATGCTCATGTGCAAGTCATTTCAGCAGTCATCCTGTGACAAACTTCTTGACAGAGGATGGTATGCAAAGGAAGAGATTGGTTTACGGTGCGAGGTCGCGCTTGATACTCTAGTTGTCAAGTACATGATTGCAAGCCAATCACTGTTACTCTCGTTTTGGTATATGCGATCACAAATGCTCAACGGTAAGTACATTCCTATGGACCAGGTTTCTGCAGGTTTGGAAGATAATCCTGCTGTGGATGTGGAAGTGATTGATAAAGAGCATGGCCTACTGTTGGTGGTTACAATAAGGGAGCTATGCAGTCTTCAGCATTTGCGGCATGACATAATTGAAGAGTCAATGGACAAGGACCTATCAGATTTTTCCTTTTTCCTAGCTGGCCGTAAGGTGATGCGGCGAAGGGAAAAAGATATTTTGTGCAAAGAGTTGGATGGTTGGGTTGAAGTAGTGTCAATGTAACAGATATTCTTGTGAACCCAAGTGTATACAAATGACTTTCAAGACATGAAGTTTATTGAGCTCATTTTTCAATTGTGCCCTGTGAAAAAGTGTGCTTGAAATACATTTCTTTACCATGTCAAATCTCTCTCTCTCTCTCTCTCTCTCTCTCTCTCTCTCTCTCTCTCTCTCAATGTTAGACAAGACAAAGACATGATAGAAGAGTCATCTTAATTCATTAGAAAGTACAAACTCATCCGTGAACAATGGACTGAGATACAATTTCTGTAAGTATGGAATTAGAATGTCTTCAAGGTAAAAATCGAAGGAATGCCCCTCGAAAGAAGGTGGTGAGATAGTTGTTCCCGGCGGATTTAGTTCTCCCTTTTCAGGAGTATCATCAATCAATAGTGTATTAGTTGCATCAAAGGGTACACCGATTTGGCTAAACGGTTTGTACAAAAGAGGTAAGTGTGGTTTTTTAGGGTGGTAGTGGCCCTCAACGGTAACGCATTTTCTTTGATCATACAAAAAGGCAAAATCTGACGTGTGAGCATGGCATACACTGCAAACTATTCTAACTAGTGGCGAAAGTTTTGCCTTTGCATTGAAGACCATATGGCAACTCTGAAGCGCGGAAGAAGAAACTGAATAAATTCCTTGGTTCCTGGACGAACCACGACTCGACAAGTTCCCATCCGAAACGTTTGCAAATCCTCAAAGGGTTCTCTGTCACCGAGAGGCACCCGCATCAGCAGCAATCCATTGACGTCCAAGATAATCAACCTCTGTAAAAGTTGACAAGTACATATAAGTAGTTAGAAGCTGAACATATTTTTCCATACTTGAATAGACATTACCGGAACAACCGTATCTACAGGTAGCAAGGGTCCATACTGGGTTTCTGTAGTGTTCATGTCGTTGTTGCTCTCCTCTGCTTTATCTTCATAGTCATCATTCACATCTTCATCAGGGGTCTCCCCCATGGCTCTTTCTGCCTCATTCAAGGTTTCCTCCAAGGTCTTTTCCTATCCCTCGGTTGATCGGCTTGCCTCATACATCCTTGCCTGATCCATATCAGTTTGCTCATCCCTAGGCCTGCTTTCCTCATCCATATCCTTTTGCTCATCTATAGGCCTGCTTTCCTCATCTTGGGTTTCAGCCATAGGCTCTTTTGGCTCCTCCACTGGCTGACTTGGCTCTTTCATTGTCTCCTCTGGTTGTACACTAGCACCTTCCATATGCTCATTTGACCTTTCCTCATCCTCGGCTCTTTCATCTTCTGCTGATATGACCCCCTCGGCCCGTTGTGATTCCACTATATCGGATGCAGGGGTTTGTCGTGGTGGCACGTCATGTTTTGTTAGATCAATAGTGCGGTCATCCAAGCCGCTATCTTCAAGCTCTCTGGGGCTAGACATAGTAAGCAGGTGTTGTATTAAACTTACCCGGTATCTTTGCAAATAATCATATGTGTAGTTTTTTAAAGCACTCTGCAAAATTGAAAGACCACATGGTGAGAATTCTTTTATAGACTAAACCAAAACTAATTGAATGCATTGCCAAATG